>NC_142507.1:33663500-33967500 GCF_057876585.1 Rhinolophus sinicus
ATCCTGCGTTCTTATGTGCGGAGCGGGAGCTGAGACCCACAGGCTGTCCTGCACGACAGTCCCCCCCCCCTTGTTTGTGCAGACACAGGTGGACCTCATATGTAAGTCTCCATCAACCATGCTAACACCATTTGCCCAGCCCTGACAATTCCCTAAGATCCCACCCTACTCAACTAGCAGGCCCACTCATTCCACTTCCAATGGATTTTTACATACAAGTGGCCTCTTTCTTGGCTCATGCTGTGGACTTTCCTACAATCTCTCCAAGCTCACTAACCCCAAACAAGCAGCATTTGGCCTTGGTGGGTCCCGTATCTCTTGCTAAGCAGTCACAAGTCCAGCATTAGTGGCAGCCAGCCTCAGTTCACAGCTTAGCCTCTCCCAGGCACCACTAAGCTCAGCACAAGTGGTAAGCATTTGAAGATCACTTTGTAGCTCATACCAAGTAGCTCCAGGGAGGGCAGAGGCAGGGACAGACCTTAGCCCTCACAAGAGGCTACAGAACCAACACACCTGGTGGCCAGCCTCAGATCACACCAGAACACCACCCAACAACCTCCACAAATTATAGGGTAGACTTAGCAGGCACCAGATTCTGCTAAATTAAATCCTATTCATTAGTATCAGCCCCTGCACAGCAGCTTCTCCACTGTAGTCATAGCTAGTCCTCATAACCAATCAGCCTAACAGTCAATCTATCCAATTGACATGCAAACAACCAAGGCTCAAAAGCAACAACAGGGCACATACAACCAACACAAGGGACACACTTGTAGTGCCCAGTTCAGGTAACCAGGTAGATGGCACCACTGAGGCTCACAGGACACCTACTATATAAAGCCACTCTACTAAGACCTGTAGACCTAGCAGCTCTACTTAATACATAGAAACAAACACAGGAGGCAGCCAAAATTGGGAGACAAAGTAACATGTCCCAAATGAGAGAACAGAACAGAAAAATAACTAAACAAAATAGACAAGAAATCTACCAGATGCAAAATTCAAAACACTGGTTATAAGGATGTTCGGTGATGTCAGTGAGAACCTCCACAAAGAGATAGAAAACATAAAAATGGAGATGGACAACATTAAAAATACTCATTCAGAAATGAAGAATAAAATAAATGAAGAATACAATAGAAGGAATCAACAATAGATTAGATGAAGCAGAAGATTGAATCAGCAATTTGGAAGATAAGGTAGCAGAAAACACTCAATCAGAACAGCAAAAATAAAATTTTTAAAAAATGAGGATAATTTGAGGGGCCTCTGGGACAACATGAAGCTCAGTCATACTATTTGCATAATAGGGGTACCAGAAGAAGAAGAGAGAGAGCAAGGAAATTGAAACCTGTTTAAAGAAATAATTATAGAAAACTTCCATAACCTGGTGAATGAAATAGACATATAAGGCCAGGAAGCACAGAGTCCCAAACAAAATGAACCCAAAGAGGCCCACATCAAGACACAGCATAATTAAAATGCCAAAGGTTAAAAACAAAGAATCTTAAAAGCAGCAAGAGAGAAGCAGTTAGTTACCTATAGGGGAGCCCCAATGAGCTGTCAGCTGATTTCTCAACAGAAACTTTGCAGGCCAGAAAGGATTGGCAAGACATATTCAAAGTGATGAAAAGCAAGGCCCTACAACCAAGACTACTCTACATAGCAAAGCTATTATTTAGAATTGAAGGACAGATAAAGAGCTTCCCAGACAAGGGATAAAAGCTAAAGGAGTTCATTATCACCAAATCGGTATTACAAGGAATCTCAGATGGACTTCTTTAAGATGAAAAAAAAAATTAAAAAATTTAAAAATATGAATAATAAAATGGCAATAAATACATATCTATCAACAACTTTAAATGTAAATGGATAAATGTTCCAATCAAAAGATAGGGTGTCTAATGGATAAGAAAACAAGACCCTTACATACGAGGTCTGACAATTAAATTCGAGAACTCGTCCTAGAAAAAATGCTACATGTCTCATTGCTGAAGATAACTACAGTCACCTTTGAAGTACTCCCCTTAGGACACTATACACTGATGTCAGCACTTAGCCCAACTTTCAAAGCAATTTTGGAACTCTTTTTCTACAATGGCCATCAGAGTTTTCATCGTATTACTCTTGATGTCCTAAATTTTATCAAAATGTCTTCCTTTCAATATTTCCTTTATCTTCAGGTAAAGAAAGAAGTCATTGGGGGGCCAAATCAGGTGAGTAGGGAGAGTGTTCCAATACAGTTATTTGTTCACTGGCTAAAAACTCTCTCACAGACAATGCATTGTGAGCTGGTGCACTGTTGTGATGCAAGAGCCATGAATTGTGACAAAATGTTCAGGTCATTTGACTTTTTCATGCAGCCTTTTCAGCACTTCCAAATAGTAAACTTGGTTAACTGTGTCCAATTCGTACAAATTCGTAATGAATAATCCCTCTAATATCAAAAAAGATTAACAACATTGTTGCAACAAGTTGGTGAATTTAATTTTCAGACCTCATATGCTGCCTACAAGAGACTCACTTGAGATCAAAATACACACACAAACTGAAAGTGAAGGGACGGAAAAAGATATTTCATGAAAACAGTAACAACAACAGAAAAAAGCTGGAGTAGCAATATTTATACCAGACAAAATAGACTTTAAAACAAAGGCTATAATGAGACAAAGAAGGACCCAGTAATTTCACTTCTGGGTGTTTATCTGAAGAAACCCAAAACAGTAGTTTAAAGGGATATGTCCATCTATACACTTATTGCAGCATTATTTACAATAGCCAAGTTATGGAAGCATCCTAAGTGTCCATCAACAGAGGAAACAATGGAATCATGCTCAGCCATAAAAAAGAATGAAATCTTGCCATCTGCAACAACATGGATGGACCTAGAGAGTATTAAGCCAAGTGAAATAAGTCAGACACAGAGAGACAAATACCACATAATCTCACTTATATGTGGAATCGAAAAAAAATGAACAGACAAAATTAGAAACAAACTCATAGATACAGAGAACATTTTGATGATTGCCATTTGGGGGGATGTTGGGGGATGGGTGAAAAAGGGGAAGGGATTAAGAACTACAAATTGGTAGTTACAAAATAGTCATGAGAATGTAAAGTACACCATAAAAATATAGCCAGTAATATTGTAATAACTCTGTATGGTGTCAGATGGGTACTAGATTTATCAAGGTGATCCCTTCATAAGTTATATAAATGCCTAATCACTGTGCTGCACACCTGAGACTTATACAATATTGTATGTTAACTGTAAAAATAAGTGACAAGCTCTTTCCAAATTAACAGTAAAAATTAATGAAAGGAGCACTTTACCCTGTCTCTATGTAAAAAATACACATTGACTTTTCAATTAGTAACTCAGTACAAATGTACTCAGGACTTTCTTAAATCACCACCTCTGATTTTGAAATGGAAAATTTGCTAGCAGGCTTATCATTACTTTTTAAAGTGACCCCATCACTAGGTTTTATTTATCAGTATTTTGTTTGTCTATGTGAATACAATTCTTAATACTGTAATAATTTAATAATAGTGTTTTCCATTTACAAAGCATTTAAATGTTATGTACTTCTATCCATAGGATGTTATACTATCTATAAAGTGCCATTAAACTATCCATCAAATAATAAATATCTCAAACACAGCCATTTGGAGTGTGGAAATTCCTGAAATAGCCTTATAAATTCAAAATGGCTCATTTGCTAATCAAATGTTTCAAATATGATCATTGCCTAGAAAAGTGATAATAAAGGTACTAGGAGTTCTGAAAACCAATAGGAAAGATTCCAAATAATTACTATTTTGGTCTCAAAAGTAATTACTAAAACATTGTGCCCCAAGCCATTGAGATGGTAGACACAACAACAGATATTCCTTAAAACTAACTGGATATTTATTTTGTAAACACACACACACACACACACACACACACACATTTGGTACTAATTACATTTCATATTTGGTTTGATTATTTCAAATTGTTTCACTCTTTTCAGAAGACATTGTTCCATCACACTGCTTGGCCATAACTGGTTGGGATCTAGCGTTTCCATGCGTTGCATTCATTTTCAGAGTTGACATGAAGGAGTGTGAAAGGTAAGAAAGCATTTGTGTGTAATTTTAAATTTCAAACACATAGGAAAAGACTAGACTGTGGTGTTGGGTATATAAAGAGCCATTTGAAAGCCTCCTTCCTAAAAGATATTTCACTGGGAAGAATGTTTATTGCCAACTGATGTTATAGACTGAAAGAAAAGCAAGCATTTAAATATAAAAGCCAACAAGCATTTGGAAATACTTAGCTGTACAGTAAATTTTGATCCTTTTAACATTTTACAGCCTTCAGCTCAATTATTCACGATTGTCAGGTGTACATAGGTAAGTGTTGTCTTTCTGAGTTATGATCTCTAATAAAATCAGTTTGTGTCTTTCTTTGAGGGCCTAATGCAGAATATTATGTCTATAATAATACAAAGCCAAAGACATTTTGCCCTTTATAAAATAAGCACATATCAAAATTTTAGCCTGAAATTAGCCTAAGCTAGTGGGTTCACATTTTCACCTCCAAATAATGAAGAATACATTTCTGAAAGGTGAAAAATAACAAAAAAGCCTGGGTGATTTTATTTAAAAAGCCACATGTCTTTGCCAAAAATTTCATCCTCAGATATTTGTTGCCGTTGTAAAGGGAGTGTCAAAGAATGAGCATGCCCATTTTGCAGTTACCAAAGGGCTACATCCACATTTTCAATTTGTGGGTTTTGTTTTGTTTTGTTTTGAGATCATGCCATGTACTATGTAGCTTCTCAAAGTCAAGGATGGAAGAAAGTCATGGAATCACAGAAAATCAGAGAGGTGGGAAAAATTCTGAGTCTTTTCTGGTTGAGGAAACTGTCTTCATATTGTTAAATATCTGACCTCTGGTCACCTAGAAAGTAAGCAGCAGATTCACTCAAACATTAAGACACTGAGTGGCAAACTTGTATGTGTTCCATCACATCATCTTCTCCTTATAGAGAGCTTCTTACAATAAATCTTTTTTTTATGCTTATTAAATGAATACAAGCATAGTAGTCAACACAGAAAGAGAGGCCAGTAATAAAGGAAAACAGCTTCACCTCACCCCACCTCACACCCAGTTCTGCTTTCCAAGACGTTCCGCATATAATAACTATTTCTGGTTCCATTCTCCTGGTGTTTATATGTCTCTCCCACCCCTCCACATAGGACACTCACACTGACATTTTTTACTTGCCTACTTTAGACATTGTCTCCTACCTTAGACTAAGATGGATTATAACTTAACGCATTTATACCACTCCCCACTTTCTCCTCAATCATGGAAAATATTTAAAACATCATTCTCAGTTTCTCCACTGGTCATCTTTGTAATTTCAAACAGCATTTTGAACCTCTCTTTCTTATCTCATACCAGTAGCTCTTCATTCTAAACTTTGAAAGCAATGACATTAATCTTCCCAAACTTTCCTCCACCTCTCCTTCTCGATCCCTTTCTGAACCTCTCTCCCAATCTATCTTTATTTTTACATTGTTAAGGTAGATTTCATTTTTTCATTCTATTTTTCTTTCAAAAAAGATTCTATTTTTATCCAATAGAAAGCCTCTTGTTTGTCTGGGGTTGGGTCCTAATGAAGAAAAGTTTCAAAAATGATGTACTTTGGTTTAGGTTTCTGCATTAATTGTGCTGAGTATTCAGTATATCCTTTTACTCTGAAGACATGGATGCTTCAGCTCAAGGAAATTCTCTTGTATTATTCCTTTGACAATTTTCTGTTCTACCAATTATTCTCTCTGTGAATTATATTAATCAGATCATTAGACATATTAGATTGTTCTTCTATGCCTCTTACATTGTCTCACATGTTTTATGCTTCTTTCTCATTCTATGTTCTAAGGCAGTTGTGTGCATTTAAATCCTACTACTTCTGTTGAACTGTGTACTTCAGTGTTATATCTTTATTTTCCAGGAGCGCTCACTCAATGTTTCTCTAACATCTCATATCTGGTTTTTGTTTATTTGCAATTTCTTTTAGAATCTCTTTGAGTTCTAATTAGAAAGATTATTTTGTTGCTGGTTTTATTATCTTTTGTAAGGGACATTTTTTTTCTGGATCTTTATTTTAGTCATGCACTTTCATGTGAGTGGCCTTCCTAAAATGATGATCTTTCACTTCATTCTGAACAATGATGTTTAAAAACACTGTTTATGAGCACTATGCAAGGTCTGACAATTAAGTTCATGAACTTACCACTGTGCACTTACCTTTGCATCACTGTACAAATGGCTTGGTAATGTTTCATAACCTTGGTTTATCAGTGTCTCACAGCTGTGTTCACGTCGACGTGTGGTGGTGTCTTGCTGAGTGACACTCATTATTGTTGTTGCATGTTTTTGTGTGCTGTTGCAAGAATGTCTGAGCTTGAGTTATTAAACTTGGCAAGAGTGAAAGTGAAATCAGGGACATGTTAGTCCAAGTTTATGGGGATAATGCCATGAAGATAAAGGCAGTGTACAAATGGATTAAACATTTTTGTGAGAGGAGAGAACACATCACTGATGCAGAGAGGTCAGGGTGGTCAGTAACAAGCAGAACTGATGAAAACATAGCAAAAGTTCATCAAATTGTGCATTGAAATTGTTGGCTGATTAAGAGAAGCATAGCAGACCAAGTAAACATCAATAGAGAAACAGAACAATCTTAACTGAAAATCTTGGGCTCAGAAAGGTGTCTGCAAAAATGGTCCCAAAGAAACTTATCAATGAAAAAAAGGAAAGGAGCACTGAAGTTTGCGAAGACCTTTTGGAGAGGCAAGATGACGATGTTTTGGGCTGTGTTATCATTGATAATGAAACATGGGTGTATCAATACAACCCTGAAACAAAGTGTTAAAGTACACAGTGGAAGTCAGCCAATTCTCAACCACCAAAAAATTTCTGTCAGTCAAAATCAAGAATTAAAATGATGTCGCCAAACTTTTTTGATATCAGAGGGATTATTCATTATGAATTTGTACCAACTGGACAAACCATTAACCAAGTTTACTATTTGGAAGTGCTGAAAAGGCTGTGTGAAAAAATTAGATGACCTACACTTTTCGCCAACAATTCATGGCTTTTGCATCATGACGATACACTAGATCACGAGCTCACATGGCACTGTCCGTGAGGGAGTTTTTAGCCAGTAAACAAATAATCATACTGAAACACCCTCCCTACTCACCTGATCTAGTTCCCAATGACTTCTTTCTTTCTCGAAGATAAAGGAAATATTGAAAGGAAGCCATTTTGATGACATTCAGGACATCAAGGGTAATATGATGACAGCTCTCGTGGTCATACAGGAAGAAGAGTTCTAAAATTGCTTTGAAGGGTGGGCTAGGTGCTGACATTGGTGCATAGCTTCCCAAGGGGAGTACTTCAAAGGTGACCGTAGTGATATTCAGCAATGAGGTATGTAGCACTTTTCCTAGGATGAGTTCATGAACTTAATTGTCAGACTATACACACACACACACACACACACACACACATATGCAGGATATGATGACTGTTAGGGCCCACTGTTACACTGGGAACTTCAAATGCCAAAATGCCAGGGCTTTCTCTCGTGTCCTAATGCCCACTTTAGATACTCTAATTTTTTTAAGCAGCTCATTTAATTTTCTTTTGAGAAGAAACCTCCAATCTTCTGCCTGGTAAAAACATCTAAATACCAGGCATTCTGTGAAATGCATGGACTTGTTGTGGTGATGAAGGTCAAATTCTCTGTAGATAGACTTTAATTAACACCTCTGCTTACTTCTTGACTTCCCTTCACACTTGGTATCTCTGACTCTTGAGCTCTTTGGGGTTTACAGGGCAAGTAGGCCCCTATCTGGGTCAATTCTCTCTTCTGTTTCCATTCCTTCAGCTGCCTTTTTTTTCTCCCAGAAATTCTCCTCTGAGAATCTTCTTATTGGTGGTTTGAGGAGAGAGAGACAGGTTAGAGAGGAAAAACACATGATCAATCCATATTTTTGAACCAAAAGCTTTCTAAAGTGCATTCTAATCCTAGGTGTCTCCCTCTAACATGTTCCCCCTTAAATAGTAGGTACCATGGACTACACAACTATTAAAGATAATGAGTGTAGGACTCAGTCAGTCATTTAGGGTGTGCTTCTTGAATGCATGTAAACATTTCCATTAAAAAAAACTAGTATATCCACCTACTGCAAAGTGATAAAAATAAAATGGCAGTTGTTTAATGCCACTGAAATGACTTAATCCTAGGTCTTGTTGGATAATGCTCTGCTCAAATAGTGCTTGTGCCTCTTGTTATTATGCTATTACTAAATTTAATATCAATAACTCCAGAGAGGTAATGGTTATTTTTCATGAAACTCCATGGTTCCAATTTGTACCATTTGGATAATAAATAACTCACAAAAATAACTCATATCAAAGGACAGGAAGAAATAATTTACGTATCATAATTGTATATGTATGATGAAAGCTAAAAGGAACTGAATATGTTTAATGTTTATAATAGTAAACTGTCCTTCAATTTGACTAGTTTGACTAAATTAAGTTTAAAAAAAAAACAGATGGAGATGAGGGGATGGGAATAATATTGAAAAAAATTTTGGTGTCTGTCTCTAAATAAATAGATTTGACTACAATATCTCTTTTCAAGCAGTTGTGTATCTAAAAATAATCTCACCTCCAAGAAGGCTTCCACATATAGTTGTACTGTAGACCTTTACTTAAGTGAAAACCTAGCCTGAGAATTGCCTCTAAGCAAAAGCCATTATACACTTCTCTTCCATCCTTTAGACAAGCAAAAAGCTGAGAGACTCCCACTGATACAAATCAGCTCACAACTTGTTTCTCATTAGCTCTAAATCTATGGAAATCTTTAGAAATTTGGATCACTCCACCAAGCTCACTAGGTGTTTAAAATTGGGCATTCTTTTCCTGCAGAGCAACGGGAGTTCTTTCTGTAAAACAGGTGTGTATATAAAACACCCCCCCCCCCCTCAGACTGTTAGGTTAACAAAGTGCATTTAAAGTGCTCACTGGGCTCCCTTGACTATACTTGTTAGCCCAGATTTCATACTTAGCATTACAATAGAGCAGTGATTGGTATATCAAAATCTATTTAGTTTCTAGGGACTGAATATCTGGTCTTTTTCATATACTTTTAATACTAAATGTATCCATTTGTTTACTTCCTATTTCTGAAATTCTGGGGGGTGAAAAACATTCAGTTACTAGTGTCAAGTACGCTAAAATCATGTAGAAAAATATTCCTCCAAGGGATAAAGGATTCAGGAATACACCTCCAATTGAATTTTGCTTTATTACAAGGCCTATACTTTTCAACTTCCATGAGACTAGAAGTGAAACTGCCTGTGCTCTCTTTGATGTGATTATAGCCATGAGGTGTCCAAGGTCTTTTTATTTATGTCAAATTAAGGCAGATATCCAAGGCAATGAAACTTACTGAAATGGTTTTGTGTAAGGCATTCCACAGGGCTTGTAGAATTCTGGGAAGCAGTAGGGGCAAGTGGGGTGGCAAGATGTGTTGGTGTGCAGTAAAAAAAATGTCCTAAAGAAAAATCCAGCTGGCCAACCGCAGTTCTGGATCACCCACCAGTGTCTGCAACCTTGATAACTCTCTGCTGCTTTGTACTCACCATTTCCCAAATTATTAAGACAATGTACAAAAGCATTTCTATTTATTATGAAACAATGCTGTGGTACATAAAATGTCATTCTGCTGCTCCATTACCTCATATGATACAGGTGTAAACCTTGAAGAAGTCACAGAGTTCAACTTGCCTTCAGCATGGAAAAGAAGCAATTACTCAGCTGTTAAGAAAAATCCTAATCATTATCAGATAATCCTAATAGCCACCTTATAGCTGGCTATTATTTTAAATGGATTTAAAACTCATTTTAAAATCTCAAATTCAAATCATATGGAAATAATAACATTCGTTATCATTAAGGTGTTTTGAGATAATTCTAAATGTCAATTTAGCATATTTTCCTACATTGGTTTTCTAGAGAGAACGACTAGCTTCTTTTATGAGGTAAATGTCCTTTGGTCAAATGCAAGGGGCAATCATTTTTAAAGGTCAGTTAATATAGTGAGATAGATGTGGTTACTACTATTCAAATCTCACTAAATTATCTTTAAATGAGAGTGTCCTCTATTTTGACTAAAACTATGCGCAAAGCTTGGCCGCTCATCTCCTATGTCCCAATTTCCCTACCATGTTGGTCCTGTAGCATTTCTTTTTTAGCTCATTTGTGTGTGTGTGTGTCCAGTGTGTCTCACAGTGTAGTCACAATAATCTAATTATTTCTGTTTTTTGTGCAGTCAAGCATAATAACCACATATATTTCAATAGCAGCCCTTTCTGTAATTCAAAAGAACTGAGTTCTTTTCTCTTTCCTGAAAGATAAGAACTCTCTTACAAACAGGGAAGTAAACCTTCTAAAAAAACCCCAGAAACTCTGATAATTTAGACACATGCCATCAGTTTTAGGGTCATGTTTGTCAAAATTTTGCCTGTGTGGGGGCACCATAACAACCAGGTAAACTGAACAAAACTCCTTGCTTACAAAACAAGACACTACTGTAGTATGAAGCAATTTGTCTTCTCCCCATTCAACCGTTAATCCATGTGCACACGTGCACACACACACACACACACACACACACACACACATAACTTTGACTGGTTGTTACCCTGAATTGGTTACAAAACAACTCAATACAGATACAGAATTGGTGTCTTTTGGGGAAAAAAAATATTCCAATAATTATAGTTTTGAACTGGAAATAAAAAATAGTTACTTTGTAACAATTTTGACAACTGAAACCATAGAGATAGTACTCAGAATTTATTTAGGCCCTCTCCCTTGATGTAAATCTCTTATGAAATTAACAGCAACAACCATGACAAATGAGTTGTTAGTAAGGAGTTTGAGTACAGTGGTCATTTGCTCATGAATGTTTTAGCCCCAATTTTTCTGTGTTTAAATTGTTGTGTTAATAGTAATTTCAGCCTTGACTTTTCCAATTCACATTATCCAAAAGGAAACTCTGAAGGGTGGAGGTCACAATGTGTTTTTAATTTTCATCAAAAGCCAACAGACACATTTAAAGATAACAAAATTCATTACAATTATATATTTTACTGTGATATTCTTCTCCATAACTATTCTTTCAGAATTGATACTCAAGTACAGAAATGTGTTTTAAGCCTTTAAATAAGGCGATTCAAGTTGTGGTATAGTTTCTTTAAAAAGTATTAATAGGAATTGATAAAAGGCTTTGTGTTTCACCAGTGGGTATGGTTTCAGAGGCAAAGTTTTCTTAGATTTGACACCCAAAACAAACACAACAAAAAATACATAAATTAGACTTCATCAAAATTAAAAACTTTCATACTTTAACGGAAACTATCAAGAGAGTAATAAGACAACCTACAAAATGGTAGAAAATATTTACAAGTCACATATTTAATAAGAAACAAGGATCTAGAATATATAAGAAGTATTACAACTCAACAATAAATATATAAATAAACCAATTTAAAAATAGGCAAACAATGTGAATAGATATTTATACAAGAAGATATACAAATGACCAATAAGCACACATTCAAAAAATGCTCGGGCGGTCAGTTGGTTAGAGTGCGAGCTCTGGGCAATGGGGCTGCCGGTTCGATTCCCACATGGGCCAGTGAGTTGCTCCCTCTGCAATTAGAACAAAGTCAATGAGCTGCTGCTCAGCTCCCGAATGGCCAGATGGCTCAGTTGGTTGGAGTGTGGGCTCTCAACCACAGGTTGCTGGTTCGATTCCTCGATTCCCTCAAGGGCTGTGCCCCCTGCAACTAACAACAGCAACTAGACCTGGAGCTGAGCTGCACCCTCCACAACTAAGATTGGAAGGACAACAGCTTGACTTGGAAAAAATCTCGGAAGTACACACTGTTCCCCAGTAAAAACCCCGTTCTCCTTCCCCAATAATAAAAAAAGCTCAGTATCATTAATCATTAGGAAAATATAAATCAAGCCACAATGAGATACCACTTCATATCTATTAGGATGCTATAATCAGACAGAGAATGTTGGTATGAATGTGGAGAAATTGGAACTCTCATTAGTTAGAATGTAAAGTGTTACAGCCACGTTGGAAACATTTTGGCAGTTTCTCAATAATGTTAACCTAGAGTTACCATATGACCCAGAAATTATGGAAGAAGAGAAATGCAACATGTATCCACATAAAAATTTATACACAAATATTCATACAAGTAATTTTCAAGTAGCCAAATTTTGAAATAACCCAAATGTCCATCATCTGATGAATAAACAAAATGTGGTATATTCATAAAATAGAATATCATTTGGTAATAAAAAAAATGAAGTACTGATATGTGTTACAACATGGATGAACCTTGAAAACAGTATACAAAGTGAAAGAAACCAGGTTTCTTATACAAGTCCATTTAAAGCTGACCTTTGAACAATGTGAGTTTTAGGGGTGCCAACCTTCTGCAAAGTCAAAAATCCCAGTATAACTACAGTCAGCCCTCCACATACTCAGATTCCCAACCACCAGTAGCACCTTGAACAATGTGGTCTTGAACTGTGTGGGTCAATTGAAAAAAATCCACACATAAAGTGGAACCACACCGTTCAAATCCAGTTGCTCAAGGGTCAACAGTATATGGAATCACATATGATTTCATTTATATGAAGTGTTCAGAATAGGCAAATCTTAATCTATAGAGACAGAAATTAAATTAGAAGTTGTCAGAAATGGCATTGAGACGGGAATGGGAAGTATCCACTGCTAATAGATGCAGGGTTTCTTTGGTAGTTATGCAAATGTTCTAAAATTGATTTGTGGTAATGGTTGTGCAGCTCTGTGAATATACTAAGCACCATTGAATTATACACTTTAGATGGGTGAGTTGTATGGTATGTGAATTATATCTCAATAAAACTGTTAAATGTCCATACCAGATATTCCCAGCTTCCATTTCCTTTTCTTCTGTTGAGTTCCCAGTAAAACAGCTTTTGCAAAGAATTTTCTTCCCTAGTACAGACAGTCAACGATTCCTCTGTTATTATGAAGTTGAATTTTGCTGCTAAAGATTAAATGGAAACCCATCATTAGGCAAAATTCCTCTTCATTTCAGCAGGGTTTTTCACACCTCTCCTTTGATTCATCTGACCTACTGTGTGATTATTTGAAGTAACTTACATTAAAAGCTCACCTAAAACCAAGGGTTGGAGGCTCATAGACTCAACAGCACCTTCATAGTCACGTTTCAAATAATTTTATTAACTTTTGTTTTTAATCTCAGGAACACAAACTACAGTGTTTGATGAATTAGGAAAAATATTTTCCTTTAACAAGAGAGAATCTAGCTTCTGCCTAGTTCACAAGGCATAATGATCACCTGTGACTTTAAGACAGTAGACATTTTCATGGACATCCCACATCACTGTTTTGTTCTACATTCCAGCATGATAACCTCGCCCAGTTCCAGATATTAAAAGAAAACAGGAAACAACTAATTGGAAGTTTAAATACTTTAGATTTCTTCATATCATTCTCAAAGAATTCAGCCTTCATTGATAATAATCCACGACAGATATAAGCACCAAATGCTAGAATTGCATAGTAGGGGGTACTGTAGTATGACTTAAAAGATACAAAGTTCTCCAAACATGTTCTCCCTTGTATTTCCTCAGTGTATGCAAGGCATAGCACAGTGCCGTGCGGGAGACCCTGCTCGCTGCGCCATTTGTCGAGCGTGGAGGTCTGCTCGCCGCGCCATTTTTCATGCGGGGCGGCCTGCGGGGTCTCAGCTCCCGCTCCCCACACAAGAATGCAGGATCTGGTGAGGCCAAAAAGGAACACCCACGGAGCCATAGGTAGGGGAGTCATACCACTATGGTCTCACTGGAGGCTGGGCCCACTGGACGCACGACCTGCCGTCCGCCTTTCCGCCGACCGACCACGACTCTCCTCCACTCTCTCGACTCTGTTCCTCTCCTCTCTTCCCTTCCGCTCTCCTCGGCTCTCCTCTTCTGCTTTCCTCGGCTCTGCTCGGCTCTGCTCGGCTCCTCGGCAATCCTCGGCAGTCCTCGGCTCTCCTCCGTAGCCGCAGCAGTTATACCAGCGGCCAATCGGCTAACCGGCCACAGCCGACAGCCAATCAGCCACAGCCGAGCCATCCACAGCCCGAGCCAGCACCCTTCCACGTGAGGCCGAGAGCCTGTAAACTACTCTCTGGGGCTCTGTCCCCACACACAGCTTATAAACAATATTATAAAATGAAGCATTGAATAAATGCAGAAAACCTCTCAATGAAAAGTTATGGGGAATGGGAATGTAGTCACTACTTTCCAATTTTGAAGGGTGCTGGAGAGGGAGTGGGGTTTTCTTTGCAGCTCCAAAAGAGAAATCTGCCATCATAGAGTAAATATTATCAATGCCGGTTTTTTATTTTACCATGTTACAAAAAAGAATCTTTTAGCAATCAATGGATAAAATAGAACCTCCATGAGGTCTAGCATTCCCAGGCACTGGCATTGTTCACACTGAAATTGATAAACTGTTCCTTAATTGATATGGAAAGACATTAAAATCTATTCCACCCGAAATTCCATAATTCATTTTATCACCCAGTCTGGAATCACTCATTTAGTTTCTTGAATAAAAGTGCAAATAATTATAACCACCTCTCACTAGTGAACAATATATTAGGAGTAAAGTAGTACCTCGGTTTTTGAACATCTCCATTGATGAACATTTCGGTTTACGAATGCCGTAAATTTTATGGATCTATGGTGTCATTAGATAGTAAAATTCATGCTAAATTTGCAGTTTTAGGGGTTGATTTTAAAGGTCTGGAATGGACTAATCCATTTTGCATTACTTTCTATGAGGAAACTATGCCTCAGTTTTCGAATGTTTCAGAACTTGAACGGTCTTTCGGAACGGATTACATTAGAAAACCGAGGTACCACTGTATTTTGTTGTGGTTGTTATTTTAATACCCAGCTAAAACAAACAAACAAACAAACAAACAAAAAACTGTTCTGAGAGTTAAGTCAGATTTTGTTTTGTTTTGTTTTCAGAGGACAGAAAGGAAGATTGGGGCATGAGGTAGTTTAGAGTAAGTTTAGGAGCCTGACTGCAAGCCTCTTTGGTTAAAGAAGAACAAGTATAAGGGCAACAGACTCCTCAGCGGGCTCAGAAGAGGAGTGAGAGGCCCCCATTCTAAAAAAGTTTCTCGGACAATAGAGACAAGATCCTCTAAAAGATAAAACTTTCCTTCTTCAGTGATTATCCAGCCTTAAAGCACTTTGGCTGAGTCGCTCATGTCTGAATGCTATTTCCCCGAGGCAAAAACGGATGGTTTAGAGAGGTCCCATTTCGCCTGTGCTGGAAACCATATGCTTTAAAAAATACATATCTTTACCATTCCCTTGTTTACTTGAGATTCTAAGCAAGATAAAGTATGAGAATTCATCTAATAAGTTACATGATGCACAATGAGTACAAAATCATTGCTAGCTATTATCCCATCTAAAGTCTTCTTTTTTTAATGCATTTAAAGTAAGGAAGTTTTAGAATGGAGAATGTGTATCAGTTATAATGAAAACAGCTGTGGGCAGGTCTGAGGTTAAATTTGAAATATTGTTCAAAAAAGAAAGAAAGAAAGAGAGAGAGAGAGAGAGAGAGAGAGAGAGAGAGAGAGAGAGAGAGAAAGAAAGAAAGAAAGAAAGAAAGAAAGAAAGAAAGAAAGAAAGAAAGAAAGAAAGAAAGAAAGAAAGAAAGAAAGAAAGAAAAGCTAAGTCCAAACGTCAGAAATCCAACAGGGTTGTTGCTTTGCAGAACAACATAAAGGAAAACAGAACTAAGAACGAAGAAACATCTATATTCATTATCTATTCTATAACCATGATGCCACATATTCCAAAATGGCTCCACAGAAAATATGCCAAAGAAGACAGCTGAAACGCTCATTGGTAAGTTATTGGCTGTGTATAATACGCATTCAAAGGAAGCTACAAATGTAAAGGCAGATGTGTAATATATGGCTGGCACAGTTTTTATTTTCTTATACATCTTTCTACTGTCTGGGGGCAATGCTCTAGCGACTACTGAAATATAATAGCTGCTTTCTCTCTCAGTACACAATTTGACAGCATTTATTCTTTCCTTCAGTGAACATAATTACTTCACATATGGAACCTGTGATAGCCTACAGGCATCTGAGAGAAACCAGAATCATGCAATCTGTCCCCTTTGTGAGCTTAATTTACATTCACAAGTGCCATTTTATTAGGGCTGGCATCATGTAGAATAAAAATTACAGGTCAGCTATGGCTTGTCACTGGGAAGTGTGCTTAAGTCAATAATGTGGTATTATTACATTTAGGATAATTTTACAAGGGAGATCTCACAGGAGGAATCTGACCCTTGTATGTCAGTTTTCAGCTTTACTATTACCCACACGGTAGTTCATTTAGAAATGAGTATTGTAACAAATAGTTGAGTCTGCTGTAAATATTTGTGCTGTGTGTCATACCTTTCCATATCACTTTGCAGCATCATCTACAATATAAATGTACATGGAAGATCTACTTTGCTAACTATTAATAGTGGGCATTTTCACATTTGTATAATCAAAATAGCACAAGTCAGGAGCCTATTCCCTTTATTTTGGCCTGGTTGAAAGTAGAATTTAAGAAGATTGTGTTACAGACCCTGACCCTTTCCATCATAAGTAAAACAACATTGTTGTTTTAATAGATATTCCCTGGAAATGGGAGGTGTAAGGTGAGCTATAAGCATTATAACAATTGGTGATTATTTCTGTGTTTGAACAATGAGATGTTCTTGGCTCACTTCTCTGTTGATGAGGTCATAAATTATTTTCACATGAGATACTTAGAGATGGTCATTAAAGTCTAAACCATGATTTCCTCATGTTACCATCTTCTTTTATGAACGATATGGCCTAATAAGTAACTAAACATAATTCTCCGATGGTAAGGCTGATGTACACTGAGACGGATGAGCCAAGCCAGAACAAGCACAGTTGCTAAATAGTCTCAGCTCCATCCCGCTAGGGTTGGCCCACAGCATGGAGATCAGTGGACCAAAGGAAAACCAAAGCTGAGTCTATGGAAGGGCAAAATTAAAGACTAGGGTTCAGATACTGAACTAAAAGCAGAGCCACTGAAGTCCAGGCAGGCAGGAGAACAAAATCACAGGAAGTGTCTGAATAATTTTTTAAGCAGGGTATAAAAGCAGTGCAGATCAGTATAAAAAAATTTGGGAGTAGATTTGTTTACCAAAATTAGTACAGAAACACAATTAGACAATCTAATGGCAGAGAAGAGCTAATTTTGAGAAACTTTTAATTATCTCATGTCCCATATGTTCACTTCCTTATCATCCAGAAGCAACTTCCTTTAACCTTCAGATTTACTTGGTAGTCCTAACCTCCATATTACTTAAGTATATGCTTATGCTGACATATTTTTCCAGCTTTATTGAGGTATAATTGACAAATAAAATTGTAAGATAAAGTATACAACATGATGATTTGATATATGTATACACTGTGAAAAGATTCCCTTATTAGTTAATTAACATATCCATCACCTCAAATATTTATCTTTTTTGTGTGATTTAAGTTCTATTCTCTCAACAAAATTCAATTATCCAACACAGGGTTTTCAATTACAGTCACCATGTTATTTGTCAGACTTTCAGATCTTATTCATCTTATCACTGAAAGTTTGTACACTTTTACTTAACTCTCCCTATTTCTATCCCCCAAATCACGGTAACCACTTTTCAACTCTGTTTCTATGAGATTGACATTTTTTGTTTTTTCAGTTTCCACATATAAGTGAAACAATGCAGTATTTTATCTTTTGGCTTACTTCACTTAGTGTAATGCCCTCCAGTTTTATCCATGTTGTTGCAAATGACAAGATTTTCTTCTTTTTTAAGGCTGAAAAAAAAATATATATATCCATTCATCTGTTGACAGACACTTAGGTTTACATAACTTGGCTATTATGAATAATACTGCAATGAACATGGCAGTATAGACAGATATCTCCTTGAGATACTGATTTCATTTCCTTTGGATATATACCCAGAAGTGAGATTGCTGGGACATATGGTATTTCTATTTTTAATTTCTTCAGGAACCTCTATAATGTTTTCCATAGTGGCTGTACTAGTTTACCTTCCTATGAACAGTTTACTTTTCTGACCAGCATGCGATCTCTTGTCTTTTTCATAACAGTTGTGAGGTAATATCTCATTGTGGTTTTGAATTGCATTTCCCTAATGATTAGTGATGTTGAGTATTTTTTCATGTATCTGCTGGAGATGTCATATGTCTTCCTTAGAAAAATGGCTATTTAGGTCCCTTGTCCATTTTTTAATTGGGTTGTTTTTGTGTCATTATTGAGTCATATATGGTCTTTGTACGAAGACGACAATTAAGTTCGTGAACTTGTTGCAACAATGTTGCTAACTTTTTTTGATAATCAGAGGGATTATTCATTATGAATTTGTACCAACTGGACAAATAGTTAACCATGTTTACTATTTGGAAATGCTGAAAAGGCTGCGTGAAAAAGTTAGACGACCTAAATTTTTCACCCACAATTCATGGCTCTTGCATCATGACAATGCACCAGCTCACCCGGCACTGTCTGTGAGGGAGTTTTTAGCCAGTAAACAAATAACTGTATTGGAACACCCTCCCTACTCATCTGATATGGCCCCCAGTGACTTCTTTCTTTACCTGAAGGTAAAGGAAATATTGAAAGGAAGACATTTTGATGACATTCAGGACATCAAGGGTCATATGATGACAGCTCTGATGGCCATTCCAGAAAAAGAGGTCCAAAATTGCTTTGAATGGTGGACTCGATGCTGGCATCGGTGCATATCTTCCCAAGGAGAGTACTTCAAAGGTGACTGTAGTGATATTCAGCAGTGAGGTACGTAGCACTTTTTCTAGGATGAGTTCATGAAAGAAAGTAATTGTCTGAACTCATATAATTTGGATCTTAACAGCTTACCAAATATGTGGTTTGCAAATATTTTCTTCCATTCCATATACTAGCTTTTCATTTTTTTTAATATTTCTTTGCCGTGCAGAAGATTTTTAATTTGAGGTAGTCCCACTTGTGTTTTTTTGCTGTTGTTGTTGTCTTTGCTTTTGAGTAAAAAAAAAAGTCATTGCCAAGACTAATGTCAAGGAGCTTACTGCCTATGTTTCCTTCTAGGAGTTCGTAGTTTCAGCTGTTAAGTTCAAGTTCTTAATCCATTTAGAGTTAATTTTTGTATATGGTGTAAGGTAGTTTTCCAGTTTCATTCTTTGGCATGTGGCTGTTCAGTTTACCCAGCATGATTTATTGAAGAAACTATCCTTTCCTCATTGCATATGCTTACCTCCTTTGTCATAAATTAATTGATCACACATGTGTGGGTTTATTTCTGAATTCTCTATTCTGTTCCATTGAGCTGTGTCTGTTTTTTAATACCAGTATCATACTGTTTTAATTACTTTGTAATATAGTTTGTAATACTGTTTTGATAGCTTTGTAATATAGTTTAAAATCCAGAGGCATGATGCCTCCATCTTTGTTCTTCTTTCTTGAAATTGTTTTGGCTATTTAGGGTCTTTTGTGGTTCCATACAAATTTTAGGATTGTTTGTTCTATTTATGAGAAAAATGCCGCTGGAGTTTTGATAGGAATTGCATTGAATTTGTAGATTTTTTTTTTCAGTTTCTTTCCATTTCATTTTTAAGAATAGTAATTATTTCAATCCATTAGAATAGACTATCTTTCCATTTATTTGTGTCTTCTATTTATTTCATCAGTGTCTTTTTTTTTTAGTGTAAAGGTCTCATACCTCTATGGTTAAATTTATTCATATGTACTTTATTATATTGATGCAACTGTAAATTGGGTTGTTTTCTTAATTTATCTAATAATTCATTATTACAATATAGAAATGTAACTGATTTTTGTATATTGATCTTGCATCCTGCAACTTTACTGAATTTGTTTATTCTGTGTTTGATGGCATCTTTAGGGTTTTCTATGTATAATATAATGTGATCTGCAAATAATAACAGTTTTACTTCTTTCTTTCCAGTTTGTATGCCTTTTTATTTCTTTTTCTTGACTAATTGCAGTGGCTAGGATTTTCAATGCTATGTTGAATAAAATAGTAACAGTGGGCATCCTTGTCCTATTCCTGATCATAGAGGGGAAGCTTTCAACTTTTCACCATTGAGTATGTTAGCTGTGGGTTTGCTACACATGGCCTTTATTATGTTGAGGTAAATTTATTGTATATCTGCTTTGTTGAGAGTTTTTATCATGAATTTTTATATAGTTAAAATGATGACATGCACATCTTGGTTGCTTTCAATTACGTTTCTGAAAATGTCATATATATGGTAGTGATAAATATAATATTTGTTCATTTTCTACTTGTTTGATATTTAGTGTGTTTATATTTTTTGTATTATAAACAATGCTACCATTATTTTCTAAGATTAGAGTCAATAACCAGTCTTCAAAGAGATAGCATAACTTGAAAGTTAGGATGCTGGAAAGAAGAAAATAATTTCACAAATGGGGGCAGGGAATTATAGCAATAGAAGCAACATACATATCCTGTACCATTGTTTGTGCATGACTTTTTAAATTTCTATGCTATCTGCTTATTTAAGAGTTTCATTTGATGCTATTTACATGGAATATCTAATCAGGAACATCTTTGGTTTGCAACTCATTCACGTATTTCTTTAGAGGTGGGAAAGATATACTTTATCAACAGATCACATCCACAGGTTGTCAGAACAGCCCTGTTGTAATTATTTTTATTAGTAGCAATAATAACCTTTGTTCAGTGTTGTACCTTGTGAAGAAAGTAAAACAGATATTATTGTCATTTATATAGTCCAGAAATGTAGTTTGAGCTTACATTACTTGTCCCAGGTCATTCAACTATTAAGTGATAAAATATGCAAATTACATAATTTGTCACATTATGCAAATTAAATACAAACACATACACACACAAGTCAACTGACATCTTTAACTGTATTTCTAAATCAAGACTTCATGTTTATACAAGTTCAATTTACACAAATCCTGTTAACATCCTAATCTATATCTTCAAATCAGGATTTCAAATTTATTTAAATTCAGTTTACCTGGAAGCTAATTAGCATGCTGTACTACATCTTCAAATCAAAAATTTGGATTTATATATCTTTAGTTTTATTATACTTTAGAATTGATGATTCCACTCAGAGACCTGCAGATAGCACCTTTTTAAAATTTGTAAGGACTTTCATGGCTACCACGAACATCTTTCTTAAATTTAGAAAGATAAACTTGCTAAAGAAAATTATGTATTATGTATAGTAGAAAGTACATAATATGCATATACTAAGCAAGTCTATGATATGTAAAATAAAATAAAAAATAAAATATATTCATATTATATTTAAAAGTATACATTGTAAAATTACTCAACAAAATTATACACATACCTTTTTCTCTAAACCTTGAAGAAGAGAATTATGAACATTTACTTTTTTAAATTCTTTTTTATAGTATATTATTTAAGATTTTTATTAAAATATAGCTATCATATAATATTATATTAGTTTTAGGTGTACATCATAGTTATTCAACATTTATATACTTAAAGAAATGATCACCATGATAAGTCCAGCAACCATCTGACACCGTAACATGCTATCACAATGTCATTGACTATATCCCCTATGCTGTATCCCTATGACTATTTGTTTTATACCTGAAAATTTGAACCTCTTATTCTCTTTCACCTCCCTCTCTTTTTTAAATGATCAATTATAGTTGACATTCAATATTATT
Organism: Rhinolophus sinicus; assembly: GCF_057876585.1. NCBI lineage: Eukaryota > Metazoa > Chordata > Mammalia > Chiroptera > Rhinolophidae > Rhinolophus > Rhinolophus sinicus. The sequence continues at coordinate 33,685,519 of NC_142507.1, forward strand.
TTATATTAATTTTAAGTGTATGTTTGAAGGGTCAGTAAACACTTTCTGCATGCAGTTTTTTGTTTTGTTTTTATTTTTAAAAACAGATTTGGCTTGTAGACTGGTAAAAATTGTTTCTTCACCCTTGAACCTTCAGAAAGGCTGTCTCCTACCTCCTCCTCCATTTGGGTGGACTTTTAAAACTTTTTATTTTGAAATAATTATGTATTTACAGGAAGTTGTAAAGATAGTAGAGAAAGGTCTTTATACCTAGTTTCCACAATAATTACCTTTTATATAAATGTGGTATAATACCAGAACCCCAAAAATGACATTAGTACAACGTGTGTGTATAGTTCTATGCCATTTTATGACATCTTAGATTATATAACTATCACTGCAATCAAGATATAGAACTATGCCATCACTCCTCCTTATAGTCATATCCACCCTCTTCCCCCTACCATTCCTAACCTCTGGCTAAGGTGTCCTCCATATTTATTTCAAGAATGTTACATCAGTAATGAAATCATATAGTTTGTGACCATTTACATTGGCTTTTCTTTGCTCAGCATAATGTCCTTGAGATACATTCAAGTTGTACATCATTTTTATCATTGAGCAGTATTTCATGGTATGGATGTATCAGTTTGTTGAGCCATTCAGGGTGGATGTTTTTAACTAAGGGTCTGAACTGGACTCAGAAATGAAAACATGAGGAAGAACCTTGTTTACCTGCAATGCATTGTTCTGGTACTGAAGATTTTTCTTATAAAGGAAGTAATTGAAGAGGGAAAAAGATAAAGTTAATCATGATTAATGCAATTTTCTGATTGAATTTTAAAAATGCTGTAGAATAGAGATTTCTGGAAGATAGTTTAGGTTCTGATTTTCTATTTGAATAGCTTGTTCCTAGAAGTCAAATATATCTTCGTAATTTATCACTAAATAAATATGTTCTAGTAAAGCTAGCAGAGCAATTTTTTTTGTTTCCGTTTTTATTAAATGTATTGAGGTGACAAAAAATGGTTAGTAAAATTACATAAGTTTCAAGTGTACATCTTCTATACATCACTTTGTGTGCTCACCACCCAGTGTCAGTTCTTCTCTCATCACCATATATTTGATCCCCTTTACCCTCTTCTACCCCCCATCCCCACCTTCTTTACCTTCTAGTAACCATTGAACTGTTATCTGTGTCTATGAGTTTTTGTTTCTTGTTTGTCTTGTTCCTTTGTTGCTTTCAGTTTTGTATCCCGCATATGAGTGAAGTCATGTGATTCTTGACTTTTTCTGTGTAACTTATTCCAGTTAGCATAATAATATCAAGATCCATCCATGTTGTCGCAAATGGCAGTGTTTCATCTTTTCATTGTGTATACTGGGGGTGCCAAAAAAATGTATACAAATAGACACTTTGGTCAACGTTGCTCAAGCAGTAGTTCGCCTAATTAGAAGTGTCTGGATGCTGATGGTAACCACTTTGAGCACCTCTTGTAATTGCGGAAGTCAAACATGACTTGTATTCATCTTTTGTTATTGTTATATATTGAGTATTACAATTTTAATACAATTTTCGTTTCTTAAGATGTGCATACATTATTTTGGCACATCTTCTTTATCTAATCATCTATCAAAGGACACTTTGGTTGTTGCCTTTTTTTTTTTTTTTAATTTTATTGGGGAAGGGGAACAGGACTTTATTGGGGGAACAGTGTGTACTTACAGGACATTTTTCCAAGTCAAGTTGTTGTCCTTTCAATCTTAGTTGTGGAGGGTGCCTTTCAGCTTCAAGTTGTTGTCTTTTCAGTCTTAGTTGTGGAGGGCGCAGCTCAGCTCCAGGTCCAGTTGCGGTTTCTAGTTGCAGGGGGCACAGCCCACCATCCCTTGTGGGTGTCGAACCGGCAACCTTGTGGTTGAGAGGACACGCTCCCACCAACTGAGCCATCTGGGAGCTCAGTGGCAGCTCAGCTCAAGGTGCCATGTTCAATCTTAGTTGCAGGGGGCACTGCCCACCATCCCTTGCGGGACTCGAGGAATTGAACCGGCAACCTTGTGGTTGAGAGCCCACTGGCCCATGTGGGAATAGAACCGGCAGCCTTCGGAGTTAGAAGCACGGAGCTCTAACCGCCTGAGCCACCGGGCCGGCCCTGGTTGTTGCCATTTTTTGACCACTGTAAATAATGCTGTAATGAACATCGGAGTACATAGATAGATACCCAGGAGAGGGATTGCTGGGTCACATGGTAATTCTAATTTTTTGAGGAGCTTCTATACTGTTTTCCATAGTGGCTGTACCAATAGAACAATTTATTTTTAATCTATGACTTTCTTTCTGGAACATTATAATCTTGATCAAAAGTCTGAAAGGAAAATAAAAATAATTACATCAACACAAAAGCCTGGTTCTCACTGTTGTACATATTTTCAATGTGTTGTCAGTCATAGTTCCCCACAGTTTTGTATGAAATTTGGTTTGACAACTAAAAACATACCTATTGCTTTGCTCATGAAGCAGCATCTCATTCTCTGATTTTCATTCTGATTCCTGCAGGTTTATGGAGTTTCTAACTTAAAAGACTAGTACTAAAATCTGTAGTGGAACAATTAAAACCTGTTCTTTTTTTTCATAAGAATGGTGGAATATATTTTACTTTCAAATTTTTCTATTTCTGTATGTTATTTTTTAAAATAACTTACTGTATATGACAAAATGTATCCACATTATGCTACATCCATGATGAGTAGAATTGCATTTTTGTGATTCTAGGTTAAGAATTCATATGTGATAAATAAAAGCTTGCCATCTCTAACATTTAAAGAGCTCTTAAAAACCAATAAAACACAAGTTTCCAAATAAACACAAGCTTTAGAAATGAAGAATAATAAATGGCTAATAATCATATTAAAATGCTCAACTTCAATAGTAATAAAAAAGCTACTAAAGAAAACATGAAAATAATATACCACATTTAATTTTTTCTTCTTCTTCTTTGTTTTTAACTACAATATCCATTGTTGGAAAATATGCAGGGAAATAATCACTCATGCTCAGCTGAAACGTGATTGGCAATGTGTGTCTAGACCCTTAAAATTTTGTGAATGTTTTACCCTGCAATCTTATTGAAAGGAAATGCTAGTGAAGTTACTAAATGGTTATGTATAATACACACTACATTTTTAATATGAAAAATTAGGAAAAGATCTGTATGACTGAAGACTGGAGATTGGCTAAATAATGGTATCTATATATTAATTATTTTATAATATGTTTGTATATTAAGATTCTATGGAATAATTAATTATGTCCTGAAGGAAACATAATTGATATAAAAATATATGTTTTAAGTAAAAATAATTTATATAACTGTTTTAGTTTAGAATATCTATGTGTATGTGCATGTGTCTGTGTGTTTGTTTCCACTTACCACAGTTTCATGCTGGCTGCTCATAAAGTATGAAAAAAAGACTTAAAAGATAACATGCCAAAATAATAGCAGCTAGGGTATTTCAAGTATTTTTTTCTTACTTGTACTTATTTGTATTTTTAAAAAATGTATACAGTCATTAGGTATTACTATCATAATCAGTATTTTTAAAAAGAAAACATATTTTAAGAAGCCAGAGAAAGGTATCCCACTTCTTTTAGTAAATTTGACAAGAATGATAGCTCTAAGATGAGAATTCAGAGATTCCTGTTGTATATTATGAATCCATTTAAAGAGAGCAACTAAATTTAGCTAAAGAAGAATAATGTTGTCGATTCTAGAATGGTGACTAGAAACATAATGACTCACCTTCATCATGAATTCATTACTTTAAGCTCAAATGTGAAGACTTGGAGAATAATAGAGCTCAGTGGTTCTCAGACATGTTGGTTCCACTGGGAATGAAAGTCTATCTCTCCTTTAGGCTCCGTGTTCTAACATGTGGTTCATCTAGTAGATCCCTCTACAACCACTCAGGCCTTTGACTTAATCATTGATAAGCTAACCAACTGTAAAGTGCCTTGGTAAATCTGAATCTATTTCTGCTGCTCATGAGAATTTCAAAACTCAACGTACATTCTCTTGTAATTCCAGAATGCATTTGTTCTCTGTATGTATTTGCCAACAGGTCTTGTCTTCAAGTAAGACGGCAACATAGAAGATGACTCTTCCTATACAGTGTCTCTGAGGCAGGTTATTGCACAATCTCTGCTCAAAAGTTCTGCACATTCAAGAAAAGTTATTTTATTTTTAATAAACCTACATGCCTGCACACACTCTACATTTCAGTCATATCGAACAGGTCCTGGTTCCCAAACAACTCCATGCACATTCACCAATCCATGCTTTTGTTTATGCTAGTTCCTCAGTATGGTATGTCCTTACCTTTCACATCCTCTATTAAAACAAATTCATCTTAATTGCTTAAGGAGTCATTCTATTATTCTATTATTGTCTCTTGCTTTTTCAATATTACTTTGTTTCGGAGTGAATTCATTGTTCCCTCTTCTGTTCTCTCCAAGGAATATGTCTTTTTCATTTTTCATTCCCTTAACATGTTAACTAAGGGCCTTTCACTCAGTAGACACTCAGAACTAACATTTAATGAACTAATAATGCCTAGTAATCCAACCCTACAGATACTTTTGGAATTAAAGAGTCTCTCAGATATGAAAATGTCAGTTAGGAATGGTGAGAGGTAACTTAAATATATTAGTTTTGCATGGACAACTTTTCCTCCATGACCATTGAGGAGTTGCTTCTTTCCCTTTAAACCCTAAATCTATCCTGTCATTGACTGGTACTACATACTGGGTATGTAGGAACATCCTGACTTTTGGGGTAAAACTGCCACATAAAAATGTCCTTTGGTAAATTGTAGATTCCTGAGAAAGATAATACAGGCATTTGATTAAGCATCTCTGAGAGGAGGGAGGAAGGGAAGAAAGGAAAAAGGGAAGGAGAGAGGAAAAAGGGAGAGAAGGTTAAAAAAAAAAGGAAGGTAAAAAGTGAGAGAGGGAGGAAAAGTGGAGAAAAGAGAGGAGGGAAAAAGTAAGGAAGAGAGGAGGGAAAAAAAGCTAGGCAAAGGAGAAGGGGAAGACAAGGACAGAAAAAGAGGGAGGGATAAGGAAAGAGAAAAAAAATGGAAGTAGAAAAAGAAGGAAGGATAATGAATTGTGGTAAAATCTAAAAGAAATAACATAGTAGAATATAATATTATCAAGTGCCACATAACTTTTGACTTTTTTTTTTCCCAAAAGAAATTCTAATTATCTTATTTACAAAGTTTCTGGTCATTGACATCTATCTTTGACTTCTGCAAACCGTGTGCCTCTTTGGCATTAGCTGTTACAGAAATTTTATCTAGATGTTTGTTTCCAGAACTATTTCTTTACTTACTCTTGCGTCTATTGCCCAATATGGTTTTTAGTTCTCTGGCTCTTATTGTTCCTTTATTAAATAAATATGTGGCATCAACTGAAAATTTTCAGTGCCAAAGGTCTTTGTATTTTACACGTTTCTACAGTTCTCTACTGAATTAGTTTGAAAACATTTACACAATACTAGTTTCTCTACAATACTCAATAGAGTCATAATATTCACATTTAATTGATATGGGGACTGATTACGTGTGGTGCAACTTTTTTTCTCAGTCCGTTTTGAGATCCAGTGAGCTGACTGATAATAAGTAGATCATTTTGACATTAATAACCAATAGTTAACTTGTTTGATCCAATCCCTACCTGCTATTAGAGAGCCCTCAAGCTCTCTAATAAACATTTTCCCACCACTTAAGTTCCCAAGAGATTCACAAATGTGCTCAGGAATAAGATCCATGAAGCACAATATGGCTCTGACAGCCACTGTTGCCGTTTCCTGAATTCCACTTTTAAGAATACTGTCCTGCCCTCTACTACGCAAGCCCATACAGCATGGCCACCTACCCAGGCTTTCCTGCAGGATCCTCTGGTATCGCTGCCACCTCTTTTGCTGGGGCTGTTCATAAATTGGAGTCTTTATGGAGCTGAAGTGTCAAAGAATTCTGTGGCAAAATAGAGAAGATTGTTTCCTTCCTCCCCTCCTTTCTTTCTTTCTTTCTTTCTTTCTTTCTTTCTTTCTTTCTTTCTTTCTTTCTTTCTTTCTTTCTTTCTTTCTTTCTTTCTTTCTCTCTTTCTCTCTTTCTCTCTTTCTCTCTTTCTCTCTTTCTCTCTTTCTCTCTTTCTCTCTTTCTCTCTTTCTCTCTTTCTCTCTTTCCTCTCTTTCTCTCTTTCTCTCTTTCTCTCTTTCTCTCTTTCTCTCTTTCTCTCTTCTCTCTCTCTCTCTCTCTCTCTCTCTCTCTCTCTCTCTCTCTCCCTCCCTCCCTCCCTCCCTCCCTCCCCCCTCCCTTCCCCCTCCCCCCTCCCTCCCTCCCTCCCGCCCCCCTCCCTCCCTCCCGCTCCCCTCCCTCCCTCCCTCCTTTCTTTCTTTCTTTCTTTCTTTCGTCCTTCCTTTTTCTTTTCTTCTCTTCTCTTCTCTTCTCTTCTCTTCTCTTCTCTTCTCTTCTCTTCTCTTCTCTTCTCTTCTCTTCTTTCTTTCTTTCTTTCTTTCTTTCCTTCCTCTCTCTCTCTCTCTCTCGCCCTTCCTTCCTTCTTTTTTTTTTCTTTTTTTTCTTTGATCTCCCTTACCCTCATCTCCCACCCCCCATCCCCCTTACCCTCTGGTAACCACTAAACTATTGTCTGTGTCTATGAGTTTCTGTTTCTCATTTGTTTGTCTTGTTCTTTTGTTATTTTTGGTTTATATACCACATATCAGTGAAATCACATGGTTCTCTGTTTTTTCTGTCTGACTTATTTTGCTCAGCATTACACTCTCAAGATCCATCCATGTTGTCACAAATGTTGCTATATCATCTTTTCTTATTGCTGAATAGTATTCCATTGTGTATATATACCACAACTTCTTTATCCATTCATCTATCGAAGGACATTTTGTTTGTTTCCATGTCTTGGCCACCGTAAACAAAGCTGCAATGAACATTGGAGCACACGTGTCTTTATGCATAAATGTTTTCAGATTTTTTTGGTAGATACCCAGGAGAGGGATTGCTGGGTCATACGGTAATTCTACTCGTATTTTTTTGAGGAACCTCCACACTGCCTTCCATAGCGGCTGCACCAGTCTGCATTCCCACCAACAGTGTATGAGGGTTCCTTTTTCTCCACAGCCTCTCCAACACTTGTTCCTATTTGTCTTGTTGATGACAGCCATTCTGACTGGGGTGAGGTGATATCTCATTGTGGTTTTTATTTACATTGCTCTGATGATTAGTGATGTTGAGCATTTTTCCATATGTCTATTGGCCATTTGTATGTCCTCTTTGGAGAAATGTCTCTTCAGGTCATCTGCCCATTTTTCAATTGGGTTGTTTGTTTTTTCGTTGTTGAGTTGCATGAGTTCCTTGTATATTCTGGATATTAGCCCCTTATCGGAGGCACTGTTTGCAAAAATCTTCTCCCATTCAGTTGGTTGCCTCTTTATTTGCTGATGGTTTCTTTTGCTATGCAGAAGCTTTTAAGTTTCATATAGTCCCATTCGTTTATTTTAGCTTTTACTTCCATTGCCTTTGGAATCAAATTCATAAAATGCTCTTTGAACCCAAGGTCCATAAGTTTAGTACCTATGTTTTCTTCTATGCAGTTTATTGTGTCAGGTTTTATGCTTAAGTGTTTGATCCATTTTGAATTAATTTTGGTACATGTTGACAAATAGCAGTCCAGTTTCATTCTTTTGCACGTGGCTATCCAATTCTCCCAGCACCATTTATTGAAGAGGCTGTGTTTCCTCCATTGTATGTTTTTAGCTTCTTTGTCAAAAATTATCTGTCCATATTGATGTGGTTTTATTTCTGGGTTCTCAATTCTATTCCATTGGTCTATGTGTCTATTTTTCTGCCAATACCGTGCTGTTTTGATTATTGTAGCCCTGTAGTACATGCCAAAGTCAGGGAGTGTGATACCTCCATTATTGTTCTTTTTTCTTAAGATTACTTTGGCTATTTGGGGTCTTTTGTGGTTCCAAACAATTTGATGATTTTTTGTTCTATTTCTTTAAAAAATGTCATTGGATTTTGATGGGGATTGCATTAAATCTGTATATTGCTTTGGGTAATATGGCCATTTTAACTATGTTGATTCTTCTAATCCATGAGCACGGAATGTCTTTCCATTTCTTTGTGTCTTCTTCAATTTCTTTCAAAAATATCTTATAGTTTTCAGCATATAGGTCTTTCACATCCTTGGTTAAGTTTATTCCTAGGTATTTTATTCTTTTTGCTCCAATTGCAATAGGAATTGTTTTTTGTATTTCTGTTTCTGAGATTTAATTGTTAATATATAGGAAAGCAGTGGACTTTTGTACGTTGATTTTGTAGCCAGCAACTTTACTGTATTCGTTGATTGTTTCTAATAGCTTTTTGGTGGAGTCTTTAGGGTTTTCTATATATAGCATCATGTCATCTGCAAAGAGTGATAATTTAACTTCTTCATTCCCAATTTGGATGCCTTTTATTTCTTTCTCTTGTCTGATTGCTCTGGCAAGGACTTCCAACACTATGTTGAAAAGCAGAGGTGATAGGGGACAGCCCTGTCGTGTTCCTGAACGTAGAGCAAAGAGCTTCAGTTTTTCACCATTAATTATGAGATTAGCAGAGGGCTTGTCATATATGGCCTTTATCATGTTACATGTGTCTGAGGAAATATCCCATCCTTCCTTCCTTCCTCCCTTCCCTTCTTTCTTTCTTCTCTCTTTCTCTCTTGCTCCTTCTCCCTCGTTTCTTGTAATTCCTTGTTGAAACAGGCACCCAAACTATACTGTTTGTTCCTTAATTTATGACAAGAGTTCCCAGTGAGCATAGATCTTGTAGTTTTCCTTCACAGCCTTCCTTCTCCCTAGGCCCCAGCTATGAAACTAAGTGGATGAGAGAGACTCTGCTGCAGTTAGAGTCTGTCTGACAACGGATGGTGATTAGAAAATCTCGGCTGCTTGACTCCCGCTTCTCTCAGCAGGTGTTGGCTCCTACCAGTCTCCTCAGCCCCTTAAATCAAAAGACTCCTGGTTTGTTTAACTCAGAGCTGTTCACGTGGAGGATTAGTTCACTGATCTTTGCGTTGCTCCACCCCACCTTCTCCTTTGCTCCGGCTTACTCACTTTCCCTTCCACACCACCACTGTTCTGCTTCTTCGCTTCAGCTCCCCCTCATATACCCCGTTCTCATTGGCCATGTAGTACTCTGAGCCCTAACTCCATTTATTTGGATTCCTAGTGTACGTTCTCTCTTTTCGATGGGCTATTTCCTCAGACACATCTAGACAAGTCGGGTAACTCTGAGACTGCCTCTCCTTATCTGCCTTGCCTGCTCAGCTAGCCTAGTCTCAGACCAGAGGCTGGATGCTCTGGAGCTGTTTCTCAACAGGAAATCCATGAATCTCCTGAGTTAGAACCTCCTGTAGTGATTTAAAAACGAAGATTCCCACTCTCCTGTTTCCAAGAAACATGTAACTGGTAAAAGTGTAGATTGTATCTGAATGCATGAGAACACATTCTTGTTTTTTCTTTGTTTAAAAGTGTGCTTTGCCCTGATTGGTGTGATTATAAAAGTACACCCAAACTCCTTGCAATCCAGGACTAGCAGGGTTAGTTTCAATTTAATAATTTCAACTTGCATGTAAGAAAGCACTCAAGCTGAAATAATTGGCTTACTGTAAAACCCATCTCCACATTTGTGAATTCCTCTGAATAAAATGTGAGGATTCTCTGTATGTGCATCCATGGGCACAGTTATGTATATAAACTATTCCTAAGCTATCAAAATGCTCTGTGGGTCAGAATATTTTAGGTTTACAAAAGATTCTCCCCTAAATAACTCCAGGCAGTTCTCGCTAACCCATTCTAGGATTCATGGTTTTAAGTTCTGATGTCATTGTACATCTTCAATCACGTTTTTCTGGATATCCCTGAGAGTGGTATGTTCTGACCCCAAATCCCACAGCATTCTATTTATTTCTAATGGCACATATCATGTTTTATCTTGAATTACATTTGTTTTCATTTATATATTTTATCTTGATGGCATTTCAGGGCAAGCCACTACCACCTGTCAGAAAAACGTGAGAGTAATGAAGCCGAAAGTCAGGGCCGAGTCCGGAATTGGATACTGAAGAATTACTGTCGAAATGCAAAACTGCATTCCTGTTCCTTTCGTGGAAACAGAGTTGAAGATATGGCTAATGGAACAAGGCACACTTAATCCACATAGGGCTTGTGAGAGAACCGAGGTCCACGGGGAAACATGAGAACGCAGTGGGAGGAAGCTAATAAAAAGGCACACGTGGGCAGTAATTGTGGTTATGCACTTGTTCTACTCAGATTTATTGTCATGGCTGGACCCTTATTACCATTTTGAGTTCTCTTTCTAAGGTCTAGGGCTTCTCATACCTTTGCCAATCTTAATGAAATACTTTTCACTATATGACAAGTAAAGAATCGTATTTCTCATACTGCTATAACTCTACTCGTTGGTCCCATGTTTTTATCTCCATGGCACTTAACACTTACACATATGAAGTAATAAATAAAATTTGAATGAATGAACTCATGAGTGAATGAAGTATATATGCACTTTTCACTTTTAGGGGTTGACTAAAATTTTTGAACAGGCACTGGTACTTGGTTGTGCATACTAGTATATTTTCTGTGGTTGAGGTAGCGAGTTCTCCAATTATACTTTCTATTGCCTCATTAGTCTCTACCTATCAGCAAGCAAGTTTTCCTTAATGGCGTATTTAGAAACATTTTAGTGATGGTCATTTATAATAAAAAGAAAAGGCTTCAGTACACTCCTGTACTGAGCTCTAATGTATTGCTTAATTCTACTCCATCTGCAAGTGTTTATTTTCTTTTATTAACTGTATTAGAAGAGGCTAATTTGTATAGTGTTTACATGTTATTTTCCCCAGTGAGGTGTCTGCTGTTATGCTTCTATGGCTCTATTATACCAGAAAGTGATACTGCATTGCTTTCAATTGCTTAATGTAAAAATCAATAAAAAGAATTATATGGCGAGGCGGGGGATACCCTTACAACTGAGAATATGTAAATAAACAGGAATGAAAAAATAAAATAGAAAAAAAATATTAAAAACTTTGATCAACTTCTTTTCTTCTTCTTTTACTTTTTTTCTTAAAAATAAAAACAGTCTCCTCCTGCATGTCTCAGAGGCACAGCTGTGGAAGTCACTTGTGCCAGTTAATTTTGCACACAACAGGGTAGGAAAAGGGCCCACCAGAGACAATCTATGGCATAATTAAGAAACACTCTTCTTATCCACCCCTCTGCTCTCCATTATCTCTTTTCTCACCTTGCCCTGTGTTTTTCTTCTTCATGAAATTGTAGTAGTTTTTCAGTCTTGGTGAGAAAATAACAATTCAGCTAACCCCAAATGATAGGAAAACTTGTGCACCAAGGCATATGTATGTGGTCCAAGTGAGTGGTACAGCCTAATCATTTTCAGGGCAAATTTGAGGCAGATGGAGCAAAAATTAAAAAAAAATGACAGAGGTCAGAAATTGTTAGCTGAATTTGTTAAGGAAACTGAATGATGTTGATTAACTGGAGGGTTTTTATTCCAGGAGGATGTTTTTTCTCTGTCATGGGAGATTTTGTCTTCATAATGCAAGTGTTTTGGTAAAACATTTCTGGTGGGGCTTTTTTTTTTTTTGGTAATAACCACACCAAACAGTCATGACTTGAACTGAAGTGATAAGGGACCTCACTTAAACCCCACTTGGCTTTGAGGTCTTCAGACTGGCAATCAATCAGGCTATCAACAGATTATCAACACATAACACCCCCCTCTACACACACACACACACACACACACATATATATATATAATAGACACACAGTACAGCAGATTTGAAAATATGCTTCATGGATGTGAATTCACATTGCAGAGATATCTTAGAAATCCCCAAGCACGCACACACCACCAAAATGTTTTTTGTCTGCATTCTCATTTCAGTATTTAATATGAATTCTGCAATATAATCTCCAAAGTATTATATGCTTATTTTGTGTATATACATATATATGTATATATATACACACACACATATACATATATCTCATATGTGTGTGAAATCACAAAGATTTTTAAGGCTGATACGACTTGACTAACAAAGCAAGGATTATTAAATAAAATCAAGTATATGAAAAAGCATTATAAATTATAATATATAAAATATAAAGTATTAATAAAGTAATTTTTAAATTTGTAATAAAACCTATATTTGTGTTTTCTTCCCTTCTTTTTATCAAATTGGACTCTTTTTCGGTCTTCATGGCCCATAATGAATAGAGTTTTTTAAAAGACAGATTTGGAATAAGGCAACAGAAAGATTTTGTCATACTGTAAATAACAAGAAAATTCACATTTATCAGAAACAAATCAGGATGGCTCAAAAATAAAAAAGGTGGGGAGAGCTTATGCTAAAGTCACTTGTGAGCCATTCATATGCATGGTGGCCATTTATTTTTCAATAAAACCTTACTACTTACCATAGCAACCAGAGCAGTGGATGGCACAGGTGCTGCCTCTGAGATACAGTGCTTCAATAAAGAAATACTTGTAGTGAAGAATGAACAAACACATGGGCACATTTTTATAAGCTTATAATAGAAAACAATATCTTTATCAAAATCATTTATATTTTCCCAATTTTTAACATCCAGCTACTGTTTGATAATCAATACAATATGCTATAAGCCATTTGTCTGTTTTTGTGACTGGCTTGCCTTTGAAAGTGATGATTTTTATTTGAGTGCTTATTTCAACAGGATGAATATTCCATTTCAGAAGCCACCAGGCTGTAATGGGAAGGTAGCCTTTCCTTTTCTAGAGAGGGGAGTACAAAATGACTGCACTCTCTGCTAGGGCCAAAAAGGACTGTGTGATTCTTAAAGGTCTGCCCAGGGATGTGGCTCACATATTATCTCCTAATTCCTTCAGGTTCCACACACGAAGGAGGCGCTTGAGAGGTTTTAATGAACATATGAGCTACATTGCAGTATTCTGCTAAGGACACTGCTCAGTACTTTCAGCTACAAATTGATGCCCATGCTTTTTTCTAAGCTCATTTATATACTTTGGCTGTAAGTTTAGAGTTTACAACACCATAAGCTGTGCATCTGAAAGACTCTTGAATTATCTTGTTATGATACTACTCCCTGTGAGTTGTTTAAAATTTTTACAATAATGTTTATTTTGCATGTGTGGGATTATTCATGTATAATTACTACAGGCAGATATATTCCATATGTTATAAAAGTTAAATTTTTACTTGGAAATCATAGCCAAGGAATACATTTTTTCCCAATGAAAGTAATTTAAATTGAAGTAAGACACTCTAATACTACCATCTGTACAAGTAAATTACTTTCAGAGTAATTAAATATGCATATCTGATCCATGTACTGTACAGATGAACCAAGTTTTATTGAAGCAATATGCTTATAAATCCCCTAGGTATTGAAGATGAGGAACCAATGGCATTTTATATTCATGCAGATACAAATAAGCACAAAGAAATATATTTCAGCAGTTTCATCTTTTCTAGAAACACATTTTATCAAATTTTCCTAGTAATTAATATTTTTCGCCAAGTAGTTTAATCAACATTTGTATTGGTATAACATTCTGCATTGATTTAAAGCTTTGCCAGTTGTTTTCATGTTGTATATATGTCTGGATTTATGGTAGCTGCCCATTCACTTATCTTTCGCATGTTCCCAGGGAGCAGAGCAATGCAGTGAAACTGAAATCATTATGTCGTCTGAATTCATTTCAGTTGGACTTGCCCCTCCATGAAATAGCTCTGCACAGCCAATTAGAATTCATGGCCCAAGTCCTTTATTGCATCATCATGGTTTATAGTCCATAACAAATACAAATACAGAAAGGAACCATAACAGTGTGATACATCTGACCTGCCAACCTACCTTCTGGGGCTCTGCCTGATGAACTTGCACTTTTTCACTGCGTGGGGTAAAAGCAAAAGGAACACTCTCTGTTGTTACCCCTTGTAAGGCCAGACCTTGGTTCCCTTAGTCCAACATCCTTGTCCACATCATCACCAACCATCATCACAGCCAGTCTCAATGGGGAAAAGCAGTCATTTATGTAAAGTCTCCCAGAAACAAGGCTTGGTGAGGGTTTGTTGATGTCAGTTTAAAGGTGGCTTCCCACTGTGGTGAGAGGCCCTGGTCACTTTTATTAAGCATTACTGTCTCCCTTACTGGAGCTGACAAATGAGTGAGGACCTAGAAATGGTCTGATAAATTGAAGACTACCAAAGGAAAGCTCTGTTGGGGGTTTTTTCATCCCAGATCCATAGAAATGGAATGTCCTTTTCTCAGATTGTTCTTAATCCTTGGGAATTTGGTAATCAATTTTCATTTCCTTCACATCAATAATTCCCATTAAAGTCAAATTAAATGTTTATTGGTTAAGTGTTGAAGCTTTTCTTCTTTTTGGCATCTCTCATCTTTGTAACCATGCTCAAAGAGGGTAAAATCTGCAGTAATATGGAACATTTTCTTATATAATTTATACTATGCCCTTTAACAAAAAAACCAATTAATAAACAAATACTTTCTTAAACAAAGGAAATTCCAAAGTGCCTTAGAAATGTTATCATTTGCTTTGGGGCATTTTACATTTTTGTTTGTTTATAATAAGTTAAAGGGACACAAAATACAATACCTTAAGAGTCATATTAAGGTTCCATATAATATCGTTAAAACTATTGTATCAGAAACATAGAAATGTCCTCTAAATGCAATCTGCTCACCATAATTTATAGCAAGTATCTATCACAGACTTAAACAGGGTGGTTGTTTTCTCTTTTCCAATAAATTGAAATGTTATCCAAAACTGACTATAGATTCCAAAGTCAAATGGTAATAACAAAACAGAGACCAATATAGCTTAGAGAATTTTAATCATGGAATCTTATTAAAAACTATATCCTATGGTTTGTCTACCTTCATCTAGTCTGGATAAAAATATTTTCTCTCAACATGCATTTAAGACTTCGGGAACTATTTGCAGGGTAAAGATCTGGTTTTTATTGGGGCCACTGATGAGTCTCCAGATTCACCTAGTCTGAGATCTGTCATATCTAGTATACAACGGTACAGTCCAGAGACTCTGTAAAACCTATAAGACTCAATAAAAAAAGAGAACTGGATGTCTGTACACCATCATGCCTTAATTTGAAAAAGTTAGTTAAGTAGGACAGGAAGTGTTAACCTTGAATTTTCACATTTTCTGCAGTGATTATATATTACTTTTCTTAGGTAAAATAATGCACAGTTTTAATAAAACAGTTGGCATTGGTTTTAGGCTGACTCTCTGTGTTTCAATTTTAGAACTCTAAGGTATACCATAATGCAGATGACTAGTTTTCCTGATCCTCCTATGAGAACAATATAATCACAGTGACAATCATTTTAATTACATGGTGAGAGGGTCTCACACAGAGTTGATTTTCTGAGCTGTCTAGCAGCCTGGGACTGGGAGGATTGTTAGGGACTGGTAAGAAGATGGGAATGGAGTACCTGTTGAAACAAATTAAAAGCCAAACTATTAAAGAAGGGTCAGGATAGTTGAAATAAGCAGCAGATAAGCAGCTCTCTTTAAAATGTTTGCTTTCTCAAGGCGTCTCAACCAAATAGGAAAGCACCTCATACTACCTTTAGTCTGTAAATATAGAGGAGCAAGAGAATGAACATATCTCTAGTTTGCACATTTTTTGCCATCAAATTCAAAATACCTCTCACTGAAAGTCTTAATAGAAACTTTACCTGAGAACTTTGTTCCTTCAGAAAATACACACATTCTTATCATGAATTTCAAACACATGGTTTTTAAATGCCCTTTGACATAATCTTCAAATTCTTTATGCTATTCTAAATTAAGGACTCTATCACAATGCACTTTTATATACTCAAATATATAAACCTATACGGCTTCTGAGCACTCTTCTCACTCCCATCATCATCCAAAATCATAGACCAAGCCAAAAACTCATTAGTAATCAACATTAGGAAACTAAAAAAATTACTATGGGGGTGAAAAGAAATTTCTAATTTAGTACAGAAATTATTTCAAGATGTCTGGACTACTAACTTCTCAATGTATTTTCTGTGTTAGATTTTTTGTTGCTGTTTTTTGTTATTTTTGTGTGTGGGATTTGTTTCATTATATTATTATTATTACTATTATTATTACTATTACTATTATTATTATTATTATTATTATTATTATTATTTTGCTTCTACTGAGATCATGTTAGACCAGGGATTTTGTTGCCAAAGGGAACTGAGATACTAAATCCAAATGAATTAATGAAAATGGACATACAGTATCAAGTCCAAAAAGCATCCAACAACATTTGCTCCCATCTTCCAACGCAAATAGGGTTTCACCTCTTCATTTTTGAACACAGTTAATCTAACTTGGATATTTTCTATATTTTCCCATTCTAGGACATGTACAGGTACTTGAAATTTTTAGGTATACTTTAGTTTTCTACATTAGAGGAGGATGGTATAGTATGGGGAAGATTGTAACTAAGCATGATTGAAAGCTTTTTCTTGTACTAACTCATGACCTTTTGAAAAATATGTACCTTTTCTAAAATTATTTCAGGACCTAGATAACATAGATTTTAAGAATAATACTTTTAAAATGGCAATAAAATAACAGAGTGATTTAATGTTTAAAATTCTCCCTCAGCTGTTTTTTAAATACCTTTAAAATTTTTTCAATTACAGTTGACATATGATATTATATTAGTTTCAAGTGTACAACATAGTGATTAGATATTTATATAACTTATGAAGTGACCACCCCAATAAATCTAGTGCCCATCTGTCACCATACACAGTTATTACAATATTATTAACTATATTCCTTATGCTATACTTTCTATCCCACAACCATTTTATTTTTTGTTTTGTTTTGCTATTTATAACCATATACTTTTAAATTTTGTTTTACTCCTATATAATTTTTTAAAGATTTTTATTAAAATATAGCTAACAAACAATATTATATCAGTTTCAGGTGAACATAATACTTATTCAACATTTATATACCTAAAGAAGTGATCACCACATTAAGTCCAGCAACCATCTGATACTGAAACACACTATCACAATATTATTGACTATATTGCCTATGCTGTACATTACATCCCCATGACTTCTTTGTTTGATACTTTGAAATTTGAACCTCTTATTCCCCTTCATTTTTACACTCATTTTTAATTTTTTCAATTATAGTTGACATTTAATATTATTTTATATGAATTTTAGGTGTACAGTATACTGGTTAGATATTTATATAATTTAAGAAGTGATCCCTTTGATTAGTCTAGTACTCACCTGGGACTATACATAGTTATTACCATATTATTGACTATATTCCCTATGCTTTACTTTACATCCCATGACTACTTAGTAACAACTAATTTGTACTTCTTATTACTTTCCCCTTTTATTTTCATCCCCAACCCAACTTCCATCTGGTAACCATCAATATGTTTTCTGTATCTATGAGTTTGTTTCTATTTTGTTTGTTCTTTGGCTTCCACATGTAAGTGAAATCACATTGCATCTGTCTTTCTCTGTCTGACACACTCCACTCAGCACAATATCCTCCAGGTCCATCTCTGCTGTCACAGATGGCAAGACCCCATTCCCTTCCCTGGTCAAGCAATATTCCTTTATATATATGTACCGCCTCCTTTTTATCCATTTATTAATCGATGGACATGCAGGCTGCCTCCTCATCTTGGCCATTGTAAATAATGCTGCAATGAACATATGGATTCACATGTCCCCTTGAAGTAGTGTTTTGGGTTTTTTTTTATAAATACTCAGAAGTTGGATTACTTGGTCCTTCTTTGTCTATTGTTATAGCCTCTGTTTTAAAGTTTATCTTGTCTGGTATAAATATCGCTACCCTAGCTTTTTTGTTTCTTTGTTTTCATTTTCATGAAATACCTATTTCCATCCCTTTAATTTCAGTCTCTGTGTGTCTTTTGATCTGAAGTGAGTCTCTTGTAGGCAGCATATGTAAGTGTCTTCTTTTTTAATCCATTCAGCCAAACTATCTCTGGTTGGAGCATTTAAAGTACTTAAAAAAACCCACAATTATATTTAAAATAATTGTTGATAGATGCATAGTTATTGCAATTTTATTATTCATATATTTAATCTTTTTTTTTTTTTTTTCCATCTTAAAGAAGTCCCTCTAAGAGTCCTTGTAATTCTGGTTTGATGTTAATGAAGTCCTTTATAGCTTTTTCTTGTCTGGGAACCTTTTATCTGTCCTTTGAGTCTAAACCATAGCTTTGTTGGGTAGAGTAATCTTGGTTTTAGGTCCTTACTTTTCATCACTTTGAATATTTCCTGCCAATCCCTTCTGGCTTACAAAGTTTCTGTTGAGAAATCAGCTGACAGTCTTATGGGAGTTCCCTTGTAGGTAACCAACTGTTTTTCCTTTGCTTCTTTTAAGATCATCTCTTTGTCTTTAACCTTTGGCATTTTAATTATGATGTCTTTGGTATGGGACTCTGTGCTACCTAGGCTTGTAGATTTATTCCCTTCATCAGGTTAGGAAATTGTTCTGTCATTATTTCTTTTTCTCTCTCTCTCTCTTTTTTCTTTTTTTTTAAAGATTTTATTGGGGAAGGGGAACAGGACTTTATTGGGGAACAGTGTGTACTTCCAGGACTTTTTTTTTTTTTCCCAAGTGAAGTTGTTCTTTCAATCTTAGTTGTGGAGGACGCATCTCAGCTCCAGGTCCAGTTGCCGTTTCTAGTTGCAGGGGGTGCAGCCCACCATCCCTTGCAGGAGTCAAGGAATCAAACTGGCAACTTTGTGTTTGAGAGGACGCGCTCCAACCATCTGAGCCATCCAGGAGCTCAGCGGCAGCTCAGCTCAAGGTGCTGTGTTCAATATTGGTTGCAGGGGGCGCAGCCCACCATCCCTTGTGGGACTCGAGGAATTGAACTGGCAACCTTGTGGTTGAGAGCCCACTGGCCCATGTGGGAATCAGACCGGAAGCCTTCGGAGTTAGGAACATGGAGCTCTAACCACCTGAGCCACCGGGCCGGCCTGTCATTATTTCTTGAAATAGGTTTTCAGTATCTTGGCTCTCTCTCTCTCTTCTCTTTCTGGTACCCCTATGATGTGAACATTGGTATGCTTTATGTGGTCTCAGAGGCCCCTTAAACTATTCTATTTTTTTTTCCTTTTTGCTGTGCTGATTGAGTGTTTTCTCCTACCTTATTTTCTAAATCACAAATTCCTCTAATCTACTGTTGAATCTCTGTATTCTTCATTTCAATGATTGTATTCTTTATTTCTGACTGGTTCTTTTTAATGTTTTTCCTCTCCATTTTCATGTTTCCTGTCTCTTTGTTGAAATTCTCCCTGAGATCATTGAGCATCCTTATAACTAGTGTCTTCAACTCTGCATCTGGTAGCTTGCTTGTCTCCATTTCAATTAGTTATTTTTCTGGAACTTTGTTCTGTTCTTTTATTTGGAACATGTTTCTTGGTCTCCCCATTTGGCTGCTGCTCTGTGGTTGTTTCTATATACTAGGCAGGGATGTTATGTCTCTTGGTCTTGGTAGAATGGCCTTATGTAGTAGGTTTACTGTGGGACTCAGTGGCACATTCCTCCTGGCCACCGGCACTGGGTACTCCAGGTGTGTCCTTTATGTAAGCTGTATGCGCCTTCCTGTTGTACTTGAGCTTTGGTTTCTGTTTGCATGTCAATGGGAAGGATTGATTTTTATGCTGATTGGTTGTGAGGACTGACCCTGGCTATAGTGGAAGGACTGTTGTGCACGGGCTGACCATACAGAGTGGGATTTGCTTTTGCAGGGCTCTGGTGCCAGCCCAGTGTGCCAATTAGGCGTGTCATCCTGGCAGGTGTCTGGGTGATGCTCCAGCCCAGTCTGAAGCTGGCCACTGGGTACAGCAGCCCCGGGGCCTCTTGGGAGAGGCCCCACTACAAGCCAAGTTCAGCCACAAACTGAACCCTGCCCAGAGCCACCTGGCATGAGCCATAAAGCAATATACAGATGGCTGCCACTCCTGCGTGGCTTGGTGGTGCCTCTAGAGTCCAAGCCATGGACTGCCACTGGCTGTTACTAGTGCTGGGCTTAGGGCTGCTCAGCATATGCTGAAGCTATGTTCTGCTTCTTTGGGTTTTCTGATCCTTTGAGAGATGTTAGGAGAGGCCTCAGCATCAGCCAAGATAAGCTGTTTATACGGAAAAGCAACTGGAAGTGGCTTGGGAAAGCACAAAAGTTGGATAGGGTGGGGCCTCAGGGAATCAGCAGAGCAAGGTGAACAAATTGTGTTAGCCAGGTTGATGGAGATTCAGATGTTACAGCTGCCTGCATCTACACCCTGAGAGAGGGGAGGGTTCAAAAAAGACACAGTCACTTTCACCAGCTCCTCCATCTGGAAGTAAACTGGCCATCCAGACCTCACCCTGAGCCAGACAATTCATTTATTCTCTGTATGTCTCTGGCTCTTTTCAAGCTACTGCCCCAACCATGGAGCTCAGAGCAAGTCTGTGTGAGGGCCCTTTAAGAAGAATGCCTGGGACTCCAACTGCCCTGGTCTCACTCAACCACAATCTCCGCTGGTTTTCACAGCCAGCAGATATTGGGACTTCTCTCCCCAGCACTGGAACCCTGGGCTGGGGAACCTGGTGTGGGGCTGGGACCCCTATTTCCTCTGGAGGGGACCTCTACAGCTGAGATATCCCTCCTGATTTTTAATAGTCACACATGGATGTGGGACCAGCCAGTTCTATGTCTCCTCCCTTCCTACCAATCTCAAGGTAGCTTCTTTTGTATGTTCTTGGTTGTAGGGCTTTGGTTCAGCAAGATTCAGGTGATTCTCAGTGATGGTGGTTCTGTGGTTTAGTTGCAATTTTGATGTGGTTGTGAGAGGAGGTGAGCACAGCGTTTACCTACTGAGCCATCTTGACTGATCTTCTGTCCCTTAGTTGTTTTAAAGATACAATTTTAAAACAGATTTTTTTTTATTGGGAATATTGGGGAACAGTGTGTTTTTCCAGGATGTCAAGTCATTGTTTTTCAATCTAGTTGTAGGGGGGTGCAGCTCAGCTCCAAGTTAAGTCATTGTTTTCAATCTAGTTGTGGAGGGTGCAGCTCACTGGCCCTTGTGGGACTCAAACCGGGGTCCCAACTCCAAGCTCAAGCCATTGCTTCTCACTGGCCCATGTGGAAATCAAACTTGGCGACCTTGGTGTTATGAGCACCATGCTCTAACCACTGAGCAAACCGGCCGCTCACCAGAGGCTCAGCTCCAAGCTCAAGCTTGGGTTTGAGCTTGAGCTTAAAACAGACTTTTGTCTATGAAAAATAGCATTCATTTAAATTGTACTAGTATGAGATTATGCCACAAGATATTGTCATCTTTTTGAAATAGCTTTTTAGTTTCTAGGGATGTTTTTTGAAAGAGCTACACTAACTTAGAGTTTCTACTAGGGAATAATTGAAACCAGATTTTTTTTTTTCTCACCATTCTGCAAGGCAATAGAAAACGTATAGGTTTGAAAAAAAGTACAGGCATCATCTCAGACATGGAGGCACCCTTTGGTGCTTGAATTCCAATACCAATTATGGAGTTAAAATTGCATTTGCTTAGATCTCTGGCAGAATATAATGAAGGCCAAACGTAAAATAGTATCTGTCACTTAATTCTTGATTTTCTCATTCTGGAAGTTAGAATGAATAAAAACTACTTATATGACAATATATAAACATTAAATTAAAATGGAAGCTTGGAATTCAGCTAATATATACCCAACATAGACACTACTTAGCTTCCCTAGACAAGAACCTTGTTAGGCTTTTTTCCACAATATAAAAAATGTCTGACAAAAGCACATTTAGATTTTTAACTAAAACTAAACTCTTTTATTAAGAATTGTCTAATCTAAATTATGGCTGAGATGAGAAAAACATATCTAAACTGTCCATGAGAACAATATCAATTAAAAAAATTAATTCTAAACTATACCAGGTGGCCTTCCACTTCTGTTTATGAGAGAGGAAGTGGGTCTGAACTTACCCTTTCATCATAAACATCTAGAAAACTGAGCAAAATATATGAAACAACAGTCTTTAGAAACTCAGTATCACAGGACTATGATTCCTGAGAAGAGAAAAATAAATAAACAAAATGAGTTTATAATCACCCCAGGTTTATGCCTGGAGACAGTTTCCAGACCATGGTACAAGAAGGGAAAACCCAGACAACACCAGAGTCTCAACAAAATGAGAAGACAGAGACCAGCTTTTGGGGAGGCCAAGGAGACTAGAATTTTCAAGGCAGAGTACAATAAAAAAGAAGGGAGATATATAGAACATGCTTAAGAAGTCTGCAGAGTCCTCTTGAGTATTTTAATGAATACTAATCTGTGCACACCTATGTAGAAACTCTACGAAGTCAAGCAAAAAGCAACTTTTAGAAAAAGAACAATTACAGTGTAGTTACAAAATAAATAATTCCTAGAGCTCACAAACAGCAGGGAATCACTGAAGTCTCCATAAACCAGGTTGGGGAGATTTCATTGACTATATGGGACATTCACTGGAGAAATCAGAAAGGTGACAACTTACTAGCAGGGCTAAATTTGGCCTAGAATAAATCCTACTCTAGACCTATTTTAAAATCATAAAAATGAAACTCAAAAAGGTCATACTGATTCTCATGTAACTTGACTGTTCTTATCAGAAAAACAGTATCTAGCACTAAAAAATGTGAGATTCACATTGTATGACTTGCAATCAAACAGTAATGAACATTGGGAGTTACAGGATAAAATGACCCATAACAAGAAAAGACATCAATTAATAAAAGCATAATAAGGAATGACAGAGATAATGGATGTAGCCAAAAAGATGTTGATCAGTATGCTAAGAGAAAAATATGATCATACTGTGGAGAAGACTAGACAATTTTACAAAGACTCAAATGGAGCTACTAGGGATGAAATATAAAACACCTGAAAGTAAAACTTCACTAAAGACTGCTAACAACACCATACTGAGACTACTAACATCCTCACTCAGTAATTTATAAGACAGACATAAAATCAATAGAAATATAAATTATTTAAAAATACTATCAACCAACTTACTTGACATTCATAGAACATTACACCAACAGCTGATAAGTGCAGATTCTTTTCAAGAAAACATGGAATATCCCCCAAGATAGATTATATGTTGGGCCATAAAATAAGTCTCAATTATGAAAGGAGTAAAATAATACAGATTATGTTCTCTTACCATAATAGAATTTAGAAATTAGTAACAGTTACCTTTCAAATCTCCAAATAGTTGGGAATTAAATGCCACAGTTGAATATTGGAGAGGTAATCCTAGTTAATGCAACGAACTAAGAAAAATAATATTATATGTGCATTAGAATGGAAGAGACCAAACTGTCGTTACTTATGAATAATATGATTGCATACACAGATACTTTTAGATAAATTAAATTAACCATTAGACTAATATGACAGTTTATCAAGATTCCTGCATATAAAGACAACATACAAAATTCAAAAGCATTCATATACATAGTCATGACCAATGGTAACATTTAATAGAAATAAAGAATTTCATACAGAAAAGGGGAAAAACAAAAGAAGTGAATATTTAAAAATCAATTTCCTAACAAGAAATCTTGTGGAATTTGACAAGAATTTCGAATAATTTTGATGCTAAAATTCATGTGTGAGAGAAAAGGACCAAGAATAGCTAAGACAATTCTGAAGAAGAAGAAAGTATGGGTAGTTTCTCACTACAAACAAACTTATTACACTTATATAATAATTAAGACAATATAATACTAATGCAGTAATAGACAAATAGACAAATTGAAAAGGAAAGACAGCGAGAAACAGACCCGTGTATATACAAAAATTAATATATATCTGTGGTGACCTTACAAATAAATAACATAAGATAGTCTGTTAAATAAATGATATAGGAAAAATTGGTCAAATATGCAAAAAATAAAAATTGGATCCCTGCCGACATTGTACACAAAAATTCAAGCTGAAATTAATAATTTCCTAATTTGTATTTGAATTTGCAAAATATTACATATTCCGAAGACAGGAGTGGGTAAAATTTCTTTTTTAAATTATTTTTTATTAAAGTATTGTTGGCACTCAATATTATATTAGTTTCTGGAATACAACATGGTGATTTGACATTTATAAGCCTTACAATATGATCACCACACCATCTGTCGCCATGCACAGTTATTACAATATAATTGACTATATTTCCTGTGTAGTACACTATATCTCTGTGGCTTATTTATTTTATAAGTGGAAGTTTGTACCCCTTATTCCCCTTCACCTTTTTGGTAGAATTTCCTATGACACAAAATAATACAAATCATAAAGAAAAATATTAACAACTGTGATCACATTTTTCTCAAATGTTTAGAGTAAAACTCTTCAAGTTAAAGTAAAAAAGGTAGTCATAACCAAAGTTAGAACAATGTAAGCAACAAAATAAATAAGGTAGTAGATTATAATCTAAATTATAAAATAAATATCCATAAAACCACACTGATATAAGTAAATGATTAAGCAAATAGGGTAGAATAGACAAATCTCCCATGCAAAGAATTTCAAATCATTTATGTATAAATTCCTTCTTTAAGGAAGTGGAACAGAACTTCCCACTACTTAAGTGTGGACTGCCTATAGTGAATTCCTTCCAAAGAATACAGTATGGAAAGGGAGAAAAAATGAGTTACTTTATAATGGAAAACCCTGACAAATACTACCTCAGTCAGGTGATTGATAATAATATCAACAATGGTAAGTCATGTAGATAGAATGTACCCTTTATATAATGTGATGAAAATGGCACTTTTCATCTGTGATTTTCTTCCCTAAAACCTTTAACCTCAGTATAACCATGAGAAAAAGAAAAACATCACACGGATTCCAATTGAGAAATTCCTCAAAATTTTTAAGTTCATCAAAAACAAGGAAAAACTGAGAAACTGCCAGAGCCAAGAGGAGATTAAGGAAACATGATGACTAAATTAATTTGATATCCTAGATAAGATCCTGGAACAAAAAAAGGACATTAGGTAAGGAAATTGAATAAAGTATGGACCTTAATAATAATATATAATATTGGTTCATTAATTGTGATAAGTGTACCATACTAACGTAAAGTATTAACATGTAAGAGAAGAAATTGGGGGTGGGTTATACAAAAATTTTCTGTACTAGCTTTTGCGACTTTTTTGTAAATCTAAAACTGTTCTAATGTAAAAGTTTTCTTTAAAAAAGAAAATAGCTGTAGTCTGGGAGAAAAATTTTGAAACATGTATTAGCAGGTAAAGATTAGCATGAAGGATATGTAAAACACTACAATAAATCAAGAAGTAAAAAGCATATAATCCAAAAAAGTATTGGCAAAGAATGTGAACTTTCAACTCACATAATAAGTAACCCTAGTGGCCATAAACATATTACAAGAAACTCAGCCTCACAATTCATGAGGAAAATACAAACTTAAATTACAGTGTGATAAAATTGCACATACACTGTATGATTTAAAATTTAAAAGTCTGACACCGTAGAAGAGGAGGTGGAACAATGGTGTTTCTCATGCTCTAATTCTAGAGTGAAAATTGGGTCATACATTCTGGAAAACTATGTAATATTTAATAGAGTTGAAGATTTACCATACCTTTCAACCCAAGTTTTCACCTCAAAGTGTATATTGTAGCAGTTTTCTTCCTACTTGTGCATCATACAGCTGGGGATGTACATGACATTATAAGGAATATGCAGACATAGATAGTTTTATGGGAGCCATCATTAAGATCCTCAACTTCCATGGTAACTTCTTGAGAACTAAGTCCTTAGAAGAGAGGTCTGCTTATTCTCTTTAATTACTCTCACCCTCCTTCATACTCATCCTTTTCAAAAAGAAAGGGATAACTCTCTCCCCTTTGAATCTTACAACAGTGGGCTACCCTTAGGTCTAAAAACATCTCTGGGTGCCGAAGAGACATTTCAAGAATGCTTAGCTCATGAGGGAGAGTCCCAGGACTGCAAGCAGTAAGCTTGGCTAAGAAACAATGAAGGATGCTGTGCCTTATTTCATCCAGGTGACAAAAGCAAGGTAAAGCTGCATGTCTTTATCTTTTTATCTATCCTTCTTTCTTTCCATCTATCTTAGGAATACAATTCAAAAGTGAATGGGTTGTCATGGAGATGAGCATAAAGCACTTTTATTTGAATTGAAAAATAAAGTCATATATTTCTGACAGAAAATAAGCCTGATAACTGTTTATTTTGACGATGAAGACTGGTTTGCCATTTTAGTTAAATGATAAATGTTTCCTATAAATCAGATTAGCCAAATCTGCTGCAAGGTTTTGACCAAAATATATTTAAAACACAAATACTATATATGATATTCTGGAAACATGTATACTTTGCAATTCTTATCTTTGGATTTAAAATAAGATATTAACTTAAAAATGTACAGAGTAATACATAGTTTTCAAACAAACGAAATGTTTATCAAAAGGAAACAAGATTAATGAATTGTGGTATATTCATACAATGTAATAATACATATCATGAGTTAAAGTGAACAAATAGATTTATATGTATCTTCAGGTACATCAGAAATGTGAAGTTGAAGAAATAAAGCAAGATACAGAATACATTCTTTGAATAGCCCAACAATTATTATCTATTGAGAAGTTACATTGTAAGCATCATTTTATGTGGTTGGGATATAGTATCAACAAAACAAAACCTCTGCTCATACAACACTCACATTGCCTTGGAGGAGGTTAATAACCAGCCAATCAGTAAACCAAGAAAATACCAACAAATACATGTGACTCCAGAATTCTTTGTCAAATGATAGTAAGGGTGGGAAGAAGGCTAGGGAGCGCTAATGCAGGCAGAGTGGGGTGAGGAACCAGGGGAGACACAGTCATAACTAAGCTGGTCAGACAGCCTTGCTGAGAAAGAAGCCCTGGAGTACCTGAGCTAGGGAGCCGTGTTCTCATCTAAGGAAAACAAGTTACAGGCAAAAGAAACAGGAAATGAAAAGGCCAAATATGGAGGTTTTGAGGAACATTAAGGAGGCCATGTGGCTCATGCAGAGTGAGCAATGAAGACAATAATGAAGAGGTTATTAGAGTAAGAGCTTCTGGATTATAAATAAGATAGAAAGGAGTCTTTGGAACATTGGGAAATTATCTAATTCCAGTTATAAAAGCATCACAAAACGTATACATTAAAAAAATACTATAGAGGTAAGGGGGCAGAAGCAGAAGGGTGACCAGTTAAGAGACTTGCAATAATCCAGATGAAATATGATTTTGGTTTGAACCAACTTGGTGGCAGTGGAAGGTGCCCAATATAGTCAGAAACGTCTTATACTTTGTAATAAAATTTGGAGGAAAATAAAATTGTCTTAGAAAAACATGCATAGCATGATACCAATTATATGTGTTTGAAATTATGAAAACTAAGACTCAATATTGCTTTTTTGTACACGAAAATATAATAGAGTACATACTTTGTATACACACTCTATAACTGGAGCATATGAAACCATGCATGTGAAAGATGAAGACCAAGTTCATGACTGTAGTAATCGTTGAGTATATAGATAGGTGGCTTCAACTGTATATATACATAATAATTTAAGCAAAATAATGTGATATTGCTTCTGTTCTCAAGAAACTTTCAATCCAGTCATGAAAAAGATCAGCATACATCAGAAAGTAAATACTAACAGACAGGAAATCTACTAAATTATGTGATATTGATTAAAAATACAAAAGAATCCAAAGAGTGTAGTACTACGACTTGAATATGTCTAGTTTGTAATATTGAATAAAATCCTTCTTATGACCAAGACTCATTGGCAATCATTGATTTACACCAAGCTAGAGAAATAAACTTGGGGTGAGAGAGTGAGGAGGTGAAAGTAACATGTCAACCATATCAACACTGAAGTCCATAATGATACCAGATTGACTATGTGTGTATATGCTCAGGGATGGGGGCAAGAGAAGTCAGATTTTTAAAAGAATAGAAAACAACAAAGTCTTACACAACTCTTCCAGAAAACAGAAAATATTTGGCAGATCATTTTATGAAACCAGATAACATTGTCATCAGATTGATACTAAAATCTGATGACATACAACAAAGAAAAATGGAGACTAACCTCTTTAATAACATACTGTAAAAGTTTCTTAAGCAAATTATTAGTAAATTGAATCCAACAATATATAAAAAGGATCATTTATCCTAACCAGGCATATGTGTGTGGATTTAATAGTAAAAACCCATAAAAATAACTCACCTCATTAAGAAGAAAGAAAGAACAATCATGAACATTTTAATAAATGTAAAAAAATTGAGAGAAGTAAATATCTATATATGGTTTTGAAAACTTATAAATGAAAAACAGAATAGTCCTCTCCTAATCTAAACAGTATGTACAGAAAACATTATATTTGATGAATCATTTTATAAAATTTCCTGAGAATAGGCATAGGTAAGGATAACAAATGCCACCTTATCTATTCAATATCAATCTAGAGGTCATAGCCAGTGAAATAAGGCAAGAAAATGAAATAAAAGGTATTAGATTTGGAAAAGAAGAAATAAAATTTCATTACTCCTAGAAGTCATGTCATGATTGTGTATGAAGAAGATCCAAAAGAATTTACAAATTATAAGAATTGAATTTAGCAAGGTCACTGTACACCAGCTAATATACAAAAGTTGTATATCTGTACACTAGCAACAAACAATCAGAAAATAAAAATTTTTAAATACTACAATTTTCAAAAGCATAAGAAGTCAGAAATGCCAGACCTCTACATAGAAAACCATAAAATAACTACTGAGAGAGAGTAAAAAAGACCTAAATAAATGAAATAAATCATATTTGTGAGTTGGATAGCTAAATGTTTTAAAGAGAGCAATTCTGTATTTGATCAATAAATTTTCTGTAAACCCAATTAAAGTTCCAAGACATTGTTTTGTGGAAGTTGGCAAGATAATTCTAATGTTGATATGGACATATAAAGGAGCATAAGAGGCAGTTAAACAATGTTTGTTAAATGAGTGAATAAAGTTAACGAATAAAAGGTTTCAGCCTATCCCCACTTTCATCATTTTAAAACTATCCCTCTTTTCTCAATCTTTGTAACTCATCTAAAACTTCTTTACTCATTCCACAGTTTCCTGAAAATGTGAAGACCAGAAGTGGACTGTGGTGGATGTGATAATGAAGTCATTCTCATCTGCAGTGGGTTCTAAGATAAATTCTACAAATTTTTAGTTTCTTGCTGTGATCTCATCTTTAAAATATAATGTGCTACACATTTCTCTAGTTTTTCCCTTATCTCTCGATGCTCCAGAAATATCTTCTCTAACACCAGTCACCTAGATTTTCTACCTATTAACAACAACGAGCCACTTTTACTTAGATTAATGTCTACTATTTCTTATTCCCATCCTGTAATATGTATTTTTTTCCCCAAAAGGGTAAAACACGAACAAATGAAGATAAATTGTTGGCTTTATTCCAAAACAGGCTTGTTGCTGTAGGACCCCAACCTGTCTCGAACATCATTAAGAAGCAGCAGCCACTGAAGGTTGTGCATCAATTAGCAATTAGGTCACATATTGGGTAGTTGGAGGCACTCAGCCTTTGGCCTTGCTCCTTGCAGCACACCCAAGCAGAGCACCGGTATCCAAACAATACCCACCCTGCTGTATCTTGTTCCTTAATTGGGATAACTTAGAGATGCTAATGTGCACAGGCAGACTCTGTCATTTCAATTAGGCCTCATTAGTGACTCTGCCAGTGGTGACCACAGCAAAGTGATGTTTGCTCTTGGGAAGCCTTTGTGAGGTGCTCTGAGTTCCTGCGGAGAAGAAGTAACAGCATGTTTTACACTCTTTCCAGCAGCAAACTACTTCCCTGGATTTTCTACAGTCATTGTCAGTTTGGCTAGTGTAACTTTCCATGGCTCAGTTATTATACCGTGACCACTGTTGCCTGGGGTGGTAGGCAGAAATTCTTAAAGACACCCACTCGGAGAGGACTGGTTTATGCACCCTTCCCAACCCCCCAAACTGATTTTCCAAGAAATACAGAAAATCTGTTCAGAAACAGGCTACTGGAACCCAAAACAATACCACCCTAAACCCTGAAGTGTCCTATAAGTAATTTTCAGCTGACTGAAAAGAAAAAAAAAAAAAAAAAATCTTGAAAAATGCATAGAGAATGAAGAACGCAATTATTTTTTTAAGTCAGGGATATTTCAAAAGAACACATTCTGAGAATGTTGCTGTTAACTCTTCACAGTGGGAAACTGGTGATTGATCTAACCAAACCATGGAGAAAGCCACACACTCATACAAACAGAGGACATTCTGTAGAAATTTCGGTCCCTGCACATTTAGTTTAAAAGGAGACACAATATGATGCTTCATTAAGGTCCCTGGCACAAAGCCATCTGGGTTATATCATGGTTAGATCTTACCCCACAATCCTGGCAGACAAGAGCTCCTTAAGTCTGGGCCGGCAAGGCAATAACTCCCTCCACTGGGATGAGGCAGGACTGAGCAGCAATGTGATTAGAGCCTCCTGCTGCTATCTCCTCAGTTCCCTCAAAGGTCATTACAGTTGTTGTGTTAATATTTTCTATTTTTTTTCTTGGGAATGAGAGGGAGTGAAATAATTACACTGGAATAAAACAGGAGAAAAACAGAGTGATGAATATTAGGGGATATTAAAGATAGTGGATCTCACCATCACTTGTTTAAAATTAGTTGTTTAAAGAAAACGCTTTTCCTTGTTTTTTGTTTTTTGTTTTTTTCCTTTGACCGTTCACATTCCAACAGCTGCCTAAACTCCAGGCATTGCGGTATATACCAAGACATTCACCAACTAAAGAGCCTTTAGGAGAATAATAAGAGAAGAGCCTTCTGAGTGGCCATTCCATCATGTGATTTTTCCCCTAGTTACTGGCATCCTTCTTCCTGCCCCTTGACTTGTATGAGCAGTTGCTACAGAGATGGCAGGATGTCAATGCCCCCAAAATTGAACCTGTGATTTGTTTTTCTTTGATTTATGTTCTTGTAGTCAATAAACTTTATAAAGGAAAGTATCAGACTGAACAATCAATCAACGATAAACAGATTCCTGTCCTTTAAAAGCATTTCAGCCTCCTAGGTGAGTGCCTCATTCATCTTTTGCAGGCATGCATTCGGCCTTTCCATGGAGACACAACCGACTGCTCACTATGGGCAGCTTTTCTACCAAAGGGCTGCTACAGTTGAACCGAGATTTATCATTTTCATAGCGCCAGTGGTCTTGATATGGTATCATTTTCAGGATCTAAATGGTTAAGCATGCTGTTTGCATGCTGAGACCTGGGCTTTCCATCTCCCTGAAAGGGGAGAGGGAAGAGCAGTTTTAAACTCTCTAGGTTTATGCGTACAGTTCCATAAAAATTCGTATTGTGCAACTTTTTAATTCTAAAAAGCCAAATACCTTCCTTGTAACAGAGAATTCCCTCTTCGTTCTATTAGTGGTTTCTGAATCTTCCTTCAAATAGCACAAATGTTACCTTGCATTTTTTGCTTTTCCGCGGCACAGATGGTGTGCATATGCAGATTGGTGATTTTCTAATCAATACAGTGGCATTTGGGAATATCTGTAAGTATTGTAATAATGCATTAGTCAGGAGTGATGTTGTAACACACTGAGATCATACACATAAATCTAAGACACTGTGTCTAGACACTCCAGGGAAGATGGCATGGCATGGGTTAGAGCAGGCATTAAGGGAGGGCAATATTTCAAATATGATGGAGAAATAATGCAATTTGCAGACTTTAATAAAACCATTGGGGAATTAATTTCAGTAGAGGTACCTTCTCTCCCCAAATATTTACGTTCTTATGTTTGCTTCATGGACACTTGTAATGAGATACTTTTCACCTGTTATTTTAGGCCTAAACATAGAATAGGATCTGTGAATTGAACTAGATTTTTAATGTGCTGAATATGAAAATAATCCCTTTATAGGTAGTGCTTTAGCTGTACAAAAGTACATTATGCAAACAACATATAGACAGAATAAACTTTGGAGATTCAGTTATGAGCGTATAAATTAATCTTCTAAGCACATCTGCAGCACGCTCAGAGAGTCCACTCCATCATAAACCTTGACCAACTGAAACTGCAAAGTTTTAATAGGGACAAGCTTGGTAATGAAAATAAAAATGATATTAAATGTATGCTTACTTTAACACTACTCAAAAGTTACAGGCTGGTTTTACTCTCTGCTGCCTCCAGTGCCATTTTCTCTGAGCCCTTTATTTTAATCAACCCGACTCTATTGAAATTCTGCAGGCTGATAGCAGTCCTGACTTCAGGTACTCACCCTGACAGAAATGCTGTGATAAAAAGTGTTAAATTAAACGTAGCCAGAAATGAAACCTGTAAGTATTTCCAAGCAAAAAGCAGGTATAAAATGCACAGACTCCTGTTCCCCCAGCCCCCAGGCCCCTTGCCTGTAAGTTTCAGACTGTAACACAACAGGCTTCTGGTCCCATAAACTGCTTAGCCTGTCTTCTGTCATTTTGGTCCATTGCTGCCTAAGTGAAGTCCCCTCAAGTCTTGGGTCAGCGCTGTGCTTCTAACACTCTGGAGGCTTTTCCATTAGAATGAAAGAGAAATTTAAAAAAAAAAAAGAAAGAGAAGCAGGGTAGACAGAATCAACTCAATTATCTCTACAGTCATAGAATTGCACATGATAAATGAACTCCAAACTTTTCCTTTATGATGAAAACTTGGGCTTTGAATAGAGGTGGTGTGTGTGTGTGTGTGTGTGTGTGTGTGTGTGTGTGTGTGTGTGTAACAGTGTGGTTTTCTTTAGTATAAAGTGAAACACCACTTCCTTGGCAAACTATCTCAAGGCATTAATGTGTCCAGCACCTGGACAGCTTGATACCATAAAGGCTTAAGCTTAGAAAGCAAAGTATTGTTTTCTTAGACTATTGTCCAGAGGGAAAACTCACTGCAGCATCTCATTTGCAGAAGTCTTCTCTTACCACTTTTTATTATGATTCATTTCCTTATTATGTTAATTTTAAAATTCTGTTTTGAAATATTTTGCTCTGTGTAGATTTCTTTAAAATATTGCTTTTAAAGGGAAATAAGTACACACAGAGAATATATTAAATCTGTTTAATTTCCTAAACCCTTGACCTACTTCTTTCTTGGTGGAAGAGCATTTTATCTACATTACTAATAATACTAGTCACACATTCTGTGAGAAAGGCTAGAGGGCACAGCAAGAGAAGAGGGCAGTCTACAGTTTTCCTCGGTCCTTCGGTCACTTACACACCCCCAGTGGTCACTCAGTCAATGTCACTGAGAATGACCATGGGGAGCTGCCAGAGCACCTTAGTGTTGGTGTCCACTCAAAGCACAAGAGGGGGTTACCCTTCCTTTCACATTCAGGAAATACAGAAAATTCCATCCTATATTTCTTTTATAGCTCTTATTCTACTCCACTATTTTCTTTTTCACTTCAGCAATCTTTCTACCAAACACATGAATCCATGTGTCCTTTTCCTTTGTAGTCCCTACACTTAGCAATACTGCTGGAGTTTATCCTATTTCAATTCTGAGTCATACAATAATCAAAACTTAAACCATCATGTTCCTTCCACTATTCTTCCCTGCCTTATTCTTGGGGCCATTTTAATTGTCTAGTTAGAAATTTAAACATTTTATGACATTATGACCAAA
Organism: Rhinolophus sinicus; assembly: GCF_057876585.1. NCBI lineage: Eukaryota > Metazoa > Chordata > Mammalia > Chiroptera > Rhinolophidae > Rhinolophus > Rhinolophus sinicus. The sequence goes on from NC_142507.1 coordinate 33,719,504, forward strand.
ATGTTTTTAAGAATATTTGTCTGCAAACACTAACAACTGGACTCATATTTTATAACTACTGCACCATAATCTGAATACCCAATGTCCATGTGTCCTGGTTAGAAATAAATTTAAGATGGTGATAACATCACAGACATAATGTGTTTTGTTTCACACTTTGTAGTTTACAAAGTGCATTTGGAAACATGAGAAGTAGAGGACCTGGTTGGGGATGAAGTCAGCGCTCTGGGCATCAGCTTGGAGATGGAGGATGGAAAGTCTTTCTGGGGACTTAAGCATCATGTTATCAAAAGGAAGAGATCTCAGGAAAGAGACACTGTCTTTCAGGGCATGGTCAATGAGGGGATAGCAACCATTTCAAGGAGAAAACAAAAATAGAGAGTTCTTCATATCAGGATCAATCATAAATAAAATTATTTTTCAGAAGACAAAGTTCATTTCTACATTTATATCTGAGCCTCTTATTGTGGTCATTTCTTCCCCAAGCTCACCAAGGCTGTTTGAATTGCATAATGGCAGTCTTTAAGCTTGAGCTTAGCTACTTTGTCAGCTGGGAAGATTGGATCCTGTGTGTGACAGAAGTCCAGAGAGGCCTTCTCACTGGCACATCTGTGTCACCAAACCGAAAACCAAAAACCCAAACAAAAAACAAACCTGATTTCTTTGGCTTAAGCTTTGTGCCTATTAAAATGTAAATATCCCTGTGGAAGGTAACATTTTAATAGTCACTTATATTTCAGTATTAGTGATATTAACAGATCTTTACCTAACAACATATTTTAATACACAAAATCTTACAGGCCCATAGCAGAGAACATCTCAGAAGAACGAAGAGTGTGTTACAAAACTGGGGAAGGGAAGAGGAGGCAGCAGAGGTTGGCGAGGAAGTTATAACAGCAAGCTAGTGACTCAGAAAACTCCCTTCTTACAAATTATCCGTTGAACTGTCCCTACCTGAAGCTGAAACTCGAAACAGGTACTTCTCAGATAAGAAATGGGTATTTCTGAAATAAACCGTTGTCTGTGTGTGCTCTCCACTTAACTCACAACTGAAAACGGCACTAAGAGCTGTTCCCCAGCATGTGACATTATGCCCAGTGGTATGGAGCAGAGTGAAAATGCAGATTTTCCGTCTTATGGTATTTAACGGCAATTTTGGTTTCCCTTTTTCTCCTAGTTTTTAGTCCCCTCCTATTTCAACAGCAGAGCAGTTTGTCATCAGATGGCAGTGTACTGATTAAACCGGTCTTAAATTTGGGATTATCCACACTGAGTCTTCTAGAGACAGAATATGCATTTCAAGGCTCTGGGTCTCATTTTCTCTCTCCTGTCCCCCAAACATTTTAAGTAATTGAGAATATAAAGTGCTTAGAACAATGCTGCAATTAACTTGAATGATTCACAAAACAGTATTCTCTATACTATTTTTATGCTTTCTGGCAACTCTCTTTTCAGTAATTGTATATGATAAATATGAGCACTATTTTCTTGTTTCTCTTCTGACATTATTGAGAGATAATGATTATGTAACATTCTAAATCAATAATACCATGCAAAAAATAAAATGCCATTTTAAAGTAAACACATTAAATTAAATCGCTTAAACAGTCTGATAAAGCCAATGAGCACTGGATTTATAAATCAGAATGGACACAATCTCAGTTCTGCCTGACCTTGGCAAGTCCCACAGCCCATTTACAACCCAGTATCTTCTGTGAGATAAAGGAGCTGGACTCTCAGCAACAACAAATGTTTCCATCTTGTCTGCCCACTCAAACCAGTTGCTGGTGACTGCCTGAACTGCTGTGTTAAGAATGACTGTGAATCCCATATCTGGCTCTTCAGAAAAGACTTCCATTGGTAGGCAACAACTTCCAGAAACAAACAAGTAGGGGTGGCAGAACCTCGACCAGATTCCACCACAGTGGAACAAGATGACCTTAGTTCTGCAATCTTTATCCTCCACTACAGAATAATTTACTTTTGTTATATATATAAAAAAACAAACAAACAAACAAACAAAAAACACTAAGCACAAGTATAAAAACTGAAAATTATTGATAACTTTATATTTTAAAGAAACGTGAACATTATCAATAAATTATATACAAAGGTAGGACAATTAAGTTCATGAACTCATCCTAGAAAAAGTGCTACATACCTCATTGGTGACTATCACTGTGGTCACCTTTGAAGTACTCCCCTTTGGAAGCTATGCACCGATGCCAGTGCCTACTACATCCTTCAAAGCAAGTTTTTAAAAATTTGTTGGGGTAACAATTGTTAGTAAAATTACATAGATTTCAGGTGTAGAATTCTGTAACATTTTATTTGTTACACCATCTATTAATCACCTTGTGTGTTCACCGCCCAGAGTCAGTTTTCCTTCTATCACCATATATTTGATCCCCTTTACTGTCATCTCCCACCTCCCACCCCCCTTGCCCTCTGGTAACCACTAAACCATTGTCTAGGTCTACAAGTTTTTGTTTCTCATTTGTTTGTCTTCTTCTTTTGTTGTTTTTGGTTTATATACCACATATCAGTGAAATCATATGGTTCTCTGCTTTTTCTGTCTGACTTATTTAGCTTAGCATTATACTCTCAAGATCCATTCGAGTTGTCACAAATGTTCCTATATGATCTTTTCTTACCACCGAATAGTAATCCACTGTGACATTTTGTTTGTTTCCATGTCTTGGCCACCGTAAACAAAGCTGCAATGAACATTGGAGCACACGTGTCTTTATGCATAAATGTTTTCAGATTTTTTTGGTAGATACCCAGGAGAGGGATTGCTGGGTCATATGGTAATTCTACTCGTAATTTTTTGAGGAACCTCCACACTGCCTTCCATAACGGCTGCACCAGTCTGCATTCCCACCAACAGTGTATGAGGGTTCCTTTTTCTCCACAGCCTATCCAACACTTGTTACTATTTGTCTTGTTGATGATAGCCATTCTGACTGGGGTGAGGTGATATCTCATTGTGATTTTATTTGCATTTCTCTGATGATTAGTGATGTTGAGCATTTTTTCATTTGTCTATTTGCCATTTGTATGTCCTCTTTGGAGAAATGTCTCTTCAGGTCATCTGCCCATTTTTCCATTGGGTTGTTTGTTTTTTTGTTGTTGAGTTGCCTGAGTTCCTTGTATATTTTGGGTATTAGACCATTATTGGAGGCACTGTTTGCAAAAATCTTCTCCCATTCAGTTGGTTTCCTCTTTATTTCGTCGATGGTTTCTTTTGCTGTGCAGAAGCTTTTAAGTTTCATGTAGTCCCATTCGTTTATGGAAGCTTTTACTTCCCTTGCCTTCGGAATCAAATTCATAAATTGCTCTTTGAACCCAAGGTCCATAAGTTCAGTACCTATGTTTTCTTCTATGCAGTTTATGGTGTCAGATCTTATGCTTAAGTCTTTGATCCATTTTGAATTAATTTTGGTACATGGTGACAAATAGCAGTCCAGTTTCATTCTTTTGCACGTGGCGATCCAATTCTCCCAGCACCATTTCTTGAAGAGGCTGTCTTTCCTCCATTGTATGTTTTCAGATTCTTTGTCAAAAATTATCTGTCCATATTTGTGTGATTTTACTTCTGGGTTCTCAATTCTGTTCCATTGGTCTGTGTCATTTTTTCTGCCAATACCATGCTGTTTTGATTATTGTAACCCTGTAGTACAAGCTAAAGTCAGGGAGTGTGCTATCTACAGTATTGTTCACTTTTCTTAAGACTGCTTTGGCTATTCGGGATCCAAACAAATCTGATGACTTTTTGTTCTATTTCTTTAAAAAATGCCATTGGGATTTTGATGGGGATTGCATTAAATCTGTATATTGCTTTGGGTAATATGGCCATTTTAACTATGTTGATTCTTCCAATCCATGACCACGGAATGTCTTTCCATTTCGTGTCATCTTCAATTTCTTTCAAAATGTCTTATAGTTCTCAGCATATAGGTCCTTCACATCCTTGGTTAATTTTTTTCCTCAGTATTTTATTCTTTTTGCTGCAATTGCAAAAGGAATTGTTTTTTGTATTTATTTTTCTGAGATTTCATTGGTAGTATATAGGAATGCAATGGACTTTTGTACGTTGATTTTGTAGCCAGCAAATTTACTGTATTTGGTGATTGTTTTTAATAGCTTTTAGGTGGAGTCTTTAGGGTTTTCTATATATAGCATCATGTCATCTACAAAGAGTGATAATTTAACTTCTTCATTCCCAATTTGGATGCTTTTTATTTCTTTATCTTGCCTGATTGCTCTGGCAAGGACTTCCAACACTACGTTGAAAAGCTGAGGTGATAGGGGACAGTCCTGTCGTGTTCCTGAACATAGAGCAAAGGGTTTCAGTTTTTCACCATTAATTATGAGATTAGTTGAGGGCTTGTCATATATGGCCTTTATTATGTTAAGGTATTTTACTTCTATACCTATTTTATTAAGTGTTTTAATCATAAATGGATGTTGTATCTTGTCAAATGCTTTTTCTGCATCAATTGATATAATCATATGATTTTTGGCCTTTATTTTGTTTATGTGATGTATCACATTGATGGATTTGCGTATGTTGAACCATCCTTGTGCCCCAGGGATGAACCCCACTAGGTCATGATGATTAATCTTTTTAATGCATTGTTGTATTCGACTTGCTAGAATTTTGTTTAAGATTTTTGCATCTGTATTCATCAGAGATATTGGTCTGTAGTTTTCTTTTTTTGTGTGTCCTTACGAGTTTTTGGTATCAGGGTAATGTTGGCCTCATGAAATGAGTTAGGGAGTACTGTCTCTTCTTCAATTTTTTGGAAGAGTTTGAGCAGGATTAGTATTATATCCTCTTTAAAGGTTTGGTAGAATTCACTAGTGAAGCCATCTGCTCCAGGACTTTTATTTTTGGGAAGGTTTTGGATGACTGATTCAATTTCGTTACTGGTGATCAGTCTGTTTAGATTTTCCAGTTCTTCATGGTTCAGCCTTGAAAGGCTATACGTAACTAAGAAGTTGTCCATTCGTTCTAGGTTATTGAATTTGGTGGCATGTAGTCCTTCATAGTTTTCCTGGATGATCCTTTGCATTTCTGTGGTGTCCGTGATAACTTCCCCTTTTTCATTTCTGATTTTGTTAATTAGTGTCTTTTCTCTTTTTATCTTAGTGAATCTAGCCAAAGGTTTGTCAGTTTTGTTAATCTTTTCAAAGAACGAGCTCTTTGTCACATTAATTTTTTCTATTGTCTTTTTGTTCTCTATTTCGTTTAGTTCTGCTCTGATTTTTGTTATTTCCTTTCTTCTACTGACCTTGGGTTTCACTTGTTCTTCTTTTACTAGTTCTTTAATGTGTAACATGAGGTTATTTATTTGGGATTTTTCTTATTTCTTGAGATAGGCCTGTAATGATATAAATTTCTCTCTTAAAACTGCTTTCGCTGCATCACAAAAATTTTGGTAGGATGTATTTTCATTCTCATTTGTTTCTATTTATCTTTTGATCTCTCCTCTTATTTCTTCCTTCACCCAGTCGTTCTTGAAAAGTATGTTGTTTAATCTCCATGTATTTGTGTTTTTTCCTGCTTTCTTTTTGCTGTTGATATCCAATTTCAAAGCATTGTGATCAGAGAATATTCTTGGTATAATTTCAATCTTCTTAAATTTTCTGAGGCTGATTTTATGTCTCAATATATGGTCTATCCTTGAGAATGTTCCATGTACACTAGAAAAGAATGTATAGTCTGATGTTTTAGGCTGAAGTGCTCTAGATATGTCAATTATGTCCATTTTATCTAATGTGTCATTTAGGGCTGCTATTTCATTATTTATTTTCTGTTTGGATGATTTATCCATAGCTGTGAATGATGTATTTAAGTCCCCTAGTATAATTATGTTTTGGTCAATTTCTCCCTTTAGTTCTGTTAATAGTTGCTTGGTATATTTCGGTGCTCCCTGATTGGGGGCATAAATATTGATGACTGTTATGTCTTCTTGTTGTATAGTCCCCTTTACCATTATGAAATATCCATCTTTGTCTCTTGTTATCTTTTTCACCCTGAAGTCTGTTTTATCTGATATCATTATGGCTACACCTGATTTTCTCTGGGTATCATTTGCTTGGAGTGTCAATTTCCACCCTTTCACTTTGAGTCTATGCTTGTCCTTGTAGCTGAGATGTGTCTCTTGGAGACAGCATATGGTTGGGTATAGTTTTTTGATCCAATCTGCTACTCTGTGCCTTTTTATTGGTGAGTTCAGTCCATTTACATTTATGGTGATTATTGATATGTGAGGATTCCCTGTCATTCTATCTTTAGTTTTCTGGTAAGGCTGTGTCTCCATTGTTTCTTTGCCTTTTTGTTGTTGTCTATTATTTCTGTGTGGTGGTATTCTATGATGTTTCCCTCTGTTTCTTCTTTTATTACAGTATATATTTCAGTTCTGGATTTTTTTGAGTGGTTACCCTTAAGTTTATAAAATAAAGTTTCATATTTAGAGTATCCCATTTTGTTCAGCATGCTTACTTTCTCCATTCCCATATTCAGGGTTCAGCCATTACTCTCCCCCTTTTTATGTTTAGGTTCACACAAATTGTCCCTGTTGATGGTTGTCGAATAGCTTCCTTTAGTATTTCTTGTAGTGCAGGTCGTGTATTAGAAAATTCCCTTAATTTCTGTATGTCTGGAAAGGTCTTTATTCCTCCTTCATATGTAAAGGATATCTTTGCTGGATATATTATTATTAGCTCATAATTCTTCTCTTTCAATAGTTTGAATATTTGGTTCCACTCCCTCCTGGCTTGTAGAGTTTCTGCTGAAAAATCTGATGATAATCTAATGGGCTTTCCTTTGTAGGTTACCGTCTTCTTTTCCCTGGCTGCCTTGAGGATTCTTTCTTTGTCGTTGATTTTAGACAGCTTCAATACAATGTGCCTTGGAGAAGGTCTGTTGGGATTGAGGTAATTAGGTGTTCTATTTCCTTCTTGGATTCGAGGATCCAGTTCTATCCACAAGTTTGGGAAGTTCTCATCAACAATTTGTTTGAATATATTCTCTGTTTCCTTCTCTCTTTCTTCTCCTTCTGGTATGCCCATTATTCTTATATTGCTCTTTCTGATGGAGTCAGAAAGTTCTTGTAGAGTTCTTTCATTTCTTTTAAGTCTCAAGTCTCTTTCTTCTTCCATCCATGTCATTTCCAGGTTTCTATCTTCGATGGCACTGATTCTTTCCTCCATCTGATCAACTCTAGTACCTAAGCTGGTTATTTCATTCTTAATTTCTTCTATTGAGTTCTTAATCTCCAGAAATTCTATTTGGTTCTTTTTTAAAATTTCAATCTCGTTTGTAAAATGCTCATGTTGTTCTTTGATTGTGTTTCTGAGTTCATTAAACTGCCTTTCTGTGTTTTCTTGCATCTCATTGAGTTTGTTCAGAACTACAATCTTGAATTCTCTGTCATTTAAGTCGCATATTTCCATATCTTTAAGTTCCTTTTCTGGAGACTTTTCACTTTCTTTCTGAGCTGTTTTGTTGCCTTGGTGATTCATGGCAATTACTGATTTATTATTTCTCTTCCTAGACATCTACAGGAGTGGCTTCTGCAACAGGTTGATAGGAAGAAGTCTTTCTTTTGTTTTCCAGTACTTGTTGGTAGAATGTTTTATTTTCTCTTCGACTGCAGCCTTTTTTTCTCTCTCACACAGTAGTGCTATGTTTTCTCTGTACTATTCCAGCTTCTCACACAATAGTGGGAGTCCATGGGAGATGGGTTCTCCTCTGTTAATAGTTTGCCTGGATCACAGGGTACAGTGTCCGTGTGGGTATGCAGAGAGCTTTTGAAGTTCCAAAGCTCTTCCTGCACCAGATTCAGAGCCCGTATATTTCAGTAGTTCTGTTTTCTTCTGCAGGGATCCAGCCAGATAGGTGGGGCCAGGGGCGGGGTGAGTTGTGAGAGGTGGCCCAGAGCAATGGCGGCGACCACCACCTCAGCTGGTCCTGCTTCCACAGCTCCCTTCCCTTTGCCGGAACTAGTTGGGCTGTGAATCTGTGTGTGCGGTCCACAGTTCTCAGGACAGCTAATATTCTGTTCTTTTGATCTGACAGTGCAACTGTTCCGCTTCTATCACCGAGCAGGTTGGGGCAGGGCAAGGTCTGGTAGGGTAGGGAGGGGGCGGCTAGTCTCAGTGCCTAAGGCTTCCCTTTTCTGCACAGCAGTGAGGGCTTAAACCACCATTTTCAGCCTTCTTCCCTCAGTCTTTTCTCCGAGGTCTCTGCCATGAGTGTTGGGTTCAGATGTGTTATATGCTGCCCCCTCACCCTGTGGGCCATAAGCAGAGTCCTAGCAGTCCGTGTTCTTCCCTCTCCCGCAGCTGAGGTCATTCCGGGATGCAGCAAGCTCTGAGCACTGAGCTAGGTCTGCATCCTGCGTCCGTGTGGCTCCATCTCTGCACTTCTCCCTTCCCTCCTCCCCAGCTCTTGCGATTCGCCCACCTTTAGGTGAATTCAATAGTGGGCCTCTTCGTCATGCCTGTCTGCTGTCAGGGAGTTCTTTTTGGAGTTATTGTTGTTCGATTAGTTGTAAATTCCAGTGGTACTTTACAGAGGCTCACCTCACGCCGCCATTTTGATCTACTCTCAAAGCAATTTTGGAACTCTTTTTCTGGAATGGCCATCGCTGCTGTCATTGTATGACCCTTGATGGCCTGAATGTCATCAAAATGTCTTCCTCCCAATATTTCCTTTGTCTTTGGATAAAGAAAGAAGTCACTGGGGGCCAGATCAGGTGAGTAGCAAGGTTGTTCCAATACAGTTATTTGTTTACTGGCTAAAAACTCCCTCATAGACAGTGCCATATATTGTCATGATGCAAGAGCCATGAATTGTTGGTGAAAAGTTCAGGTCATCTAACTTTTTCATGCAGTCTTTTCATCACGTCCAAATAATAAACTTGGTTAATTGTCCACTGGGTATAAATTTATAATGAATAATGCCTCTCATATTAAAAAAAATAGCAACATTGTTGCAACAAGTTGGCAAACTTAATTGTCAGACTTCATATTTAGAAGCAAAATGAATAGTTGTACATAGGGTCAGGTATGCTTAATTATACCTGGTACATGTAGTTTATTTATATAAACTCTTTTAATACCTGTAAATTCTTCCCCATTATTTTAAACCATTTTGTCAATGTCCAGTGTTTAAAATAAAAGTCATATAATTTATTTCTCTTTATTTGTGTTGATGGTGCAGTGATGATATAATTCCATTACCCTCCCCCATATATATGGAATTTTAGATAGTGTCACATATTTTCAGATGAACAAATCTTGCACCTAGAAGTTCATGCTAATTGTCAAGAATTGTGATGGGCAGTGTGTAAATTTTGTTTTATACCATCCGATTCAATATGAAAGGACTGTCATGTAATTGGTACTAAATTAGGAAATCCCATGTGATCACACCATATCACAAGTTGGGAATGATGTTTTTGTTTAAGGAACTTAATTATCATCTTGTCTCTTGTTGAAAGAAAAAAAATCCTTTCTTCTCCTTAATCAGCAATATAACCTGTAAATAATGTTGTTCCCTTCACACTGAAAAGAATTTAATTGTCCATTATCTCACTTCATTAGCCAAATGTCCTGTTTAGGCAAACTCTGAACATGAAGTACATTACAATGTAGTAGGGAAATAATATTTAGAAACCATCTTGAACTAAAAAGGAAAACCCAGAAAAAAACAGTCAATGCAGATGATAACATATCTGTCATAGTCTAGGCTATTTCAGGGATCTAGTTATATTATGATTGACCTTGGCAATCAACTGGAAACAATTTTCACATGATGTACTAAGTAAACAATGAATTCTGAGGCAGGCAAAGAGTAAGGAAAGTTAGAAATTAATTTTTCAGCCTATGTGACGATAAGACTTTTGGCCAAAGAAGAAGGGGTTTAGAAACCAGGAAAATCCTGTGTTTCACCAGTTCATATCTGCATCCACCATTGCTCTCTCCCCTAGCACAATATCCTTTGAAATGAAGCAAATTATGAACAAGGAGTGACTTTAATAGAAAAAAAAAGTAGTCACAAAGAAGAGCGTGCAATGTATATGCAGGCCATCGACCACAGACAAACATAAACACTTCAGGGGTCTGCTATCCTCTGCTGGCAAAGCCACTTCTTTCTTCCTCTCAGATTCCCATTCTTAGTTCACTGCACACTCCCAAATATCATGAGCTTTGCCCTAAAATAATAGGTCCCAAGACATTCACCCTAACAGAAATGACCCCTCACTGTCAAACTCAAGTGGTCTTGAACAGAGCTGCAAGAATTGCGGTTCCTCTGGAAGGTCAGAGAATGAGAGATTGTGAATGCCAGGCATACTTTCTTGCTCCAGCTATTTCTCCATAAAACTAACTAAAGGAGTTGTTTTAGCTCCTTTATAGAGATTTAAGAAAAAGATCATCGAAAAGCACAAATCCCATACACAATATGAAATAAGCTTTCCATTGTTTACTTAGTACTATAGTAGATGGTATGATCATCAAAATACTGCTGCTCCTTCCTTGATAAGCCTGTCTCTAAGAAAAAATTATACCTATTACCCCATTCGTGCCAGCCTTAGTCATGTGTCTTCTTTGGGTAAAGGATGAGAAGTGGAAGTATCAAGTGCCACTCCTGAGTAGAAGATTTCAAAGACTTCATGAGGTCATATTATTTCTCTTCTTCTTCATTCATGAACCTGGCAAAGGGATGCTAGGAAAAACATAGGACATGCAGTTAGATTTGAATCAGATAAACAAAAAATATTTTTTTGGTTTAAGTATGTCTCAAATGTTACATGGGACATACTTATACTTAAAAACAACATCAACAACAACAAAACCCATCATTTGTTATTTGTATGAAATTCCAATTCAACTGCGTGTTTTGTATTTTTATTTGCTATGTTTGGAAATCCTAGTTTTTTAGGATCCCAGATAGCAGCTGCTTTATTGGTCTGTGTTCCAGAAAAAGAGCAGGTGGAATGGGACCTCAGTGGACCTACAGCCTACCTGAAATGTAATCAAGTTTTGTTGTCTCAAGCCACTTTGAGTTGGAGGCTTTTGTTTCTGAAGTACAACCTAAAAAAATGATAATAATAATTGATAAACCACCCTGAATTACTCACTAAGATGCTAATGAAGCCCTTAACTATGTAAGATAAGCTAGGTAATGTCTCTCTCATTCTAGTTTGAATCCCTTCTATGCCATTCTTCCATGCCCTCCATGTCTTTGTTTTCTGCACTGGTACAGTCACATGCTGTTCCTTATTGGTTTTGTTACTCCTTTTTATCACAGCCCTTTGTTAACGGCAGTTCTCAGTCTTCCTGTCTTCAACTGATGTAAATTAAGTCTCCATGCACAGAGGTTTTCCTCCCCTGACACATTTCATCAATGGGATTCCTAATACTTATGTCAATCAGTCCCTAATTGTCACTGCAGATTCTGAAAATGATAGAAAATGCATGTAACCACTACATAAATACTCACTACAAAATGTATTCTGGTTATGCAGTGGTGATTCACTCATTGCAGAAATGTTAATTGAATCCCATGAGACAAAGAGCAAGGGACTGGCTTTACTATGATGAACAGAGCAAACGTAATAATTGGCCTCATAGAGTTTACAGTCTAGAAGATGAGAGAATGCACAGACTTTCCTTGATTTAGGAAAAAATTAAATACATTAAGTAGGGTTTAGCTGTTTTCTCCTCTTTAACCATCATGCATTCTGATTTACTTACATGTTCTTTCCTGTTAAGATTTATATCTATCATTCTTTCTCAAATGTGTCTGTATCTATAACAGCTGCTCATTAAACTTTCTTATATTCTGCCAATATGAGCTTTTTAATTTAACTTTTTAATGCCCCTTTAAACAAAATTTATAATTGGTTCCCTTAGGGAATATATCATATTTTACTATTGTGTGTGTTAATTCAAATAAAACATTCTACCAAATGCTCATGTTCAGTAGATTCAGAGCAGGAGAAGGTTGTAGTAAAAAAGTAAAAGGCATGATCTCTAACCTGAAAGAGTTTACATATAATCTCCCAGGAGGAATTAAAACCAATACATCTGAAATAGTTAATTAACTCTATATGGCACAAATAATAAATGTTAAGGAAGTGATTAAAATAATAAGAGTCAAAGATTTCACAGAATCCAGAGCCTTTTGTGGGCTCAAGAACTGAGGAGGTAGTAACTAAATGTGGCCTTGAAGGATAAATAAGAGTTTCATTGGGCATAGAGGATGAGGCACGGCCTCTTGAGTAGGAAACATGGCAAAAGAACTTTGGTGAGAATAAGCAGGGATAAATTTTGTAGAAATGATGAAGAGTCCTGCCACAGGTATCTTAGGGACTGCTTTCCTCTAAGACCTAGAACACTAGGCTCAAGAGTTTACACTCCAATGATAATGGGATACAATTAAAAGTTTTGATCCAGATAAAGACAGGATAAATTCTAATTTGCCTCTTCTTAATAATTATAATATTTGTGGCTCTTTATGAGATACTATCTGGGCTTCACATATTTCAGCATCTGCGTGGGGTATACGTGTGCATGCATAGAGCTATGTGACTGTTTAACCATTCATGGCCCTTACAGTGTTTTCTGTTAGAAACTATCACCTTTTCCTCTCATGGGTCTGCAAAAGCAAAATATATTCATAATACATATTTTAATTGCAGGTGACAAAAACCAAATTGAAAAGCTTATAGAAATAGAAGGATTTATTGGAAGGATCACAGGATACCCCATGGAATTCAAAGGAAATGTAAGCCATGGAAAGGTCAATGATACAGGAATAGAAGAGGGTAAGGATTCTCTTTATTTCTAGTCAATGCACCTTTTTATTCATCTGTTCCATTTTTATTGCTCTTTGTATAAACCAGTTGGTTCCTTATCATGGCATAAAATTGCCACTGAGGAGCTTCCAGGTTATTTACACTTAACATCTTTAATTACAACGGATATTGCCAAAACTCTCACTCTAAAATTAAAATCTCAGGGAAGGGTTTCAGTGGCCCAGTTTGGATCACATTCAAACTGCTGGGCCAATCAACTGTGACCCAGGCACAGTCCTAGTGTATAAAATAGTTGCTCCCATGATAACAATGTAGATGCCAAGAGGGTGATACCTAGAAAAGTTCGCCCCCCCCCAAAAAAAAAAATGTGTCTTGCACACAAAAGTGACAATTCCAACCATCTTCTAAATAGAGTGATAACTTTAACTAAAAGGACACTTATTAACAGGAATGCTAAATCACTCCCCAAAACTTAGACCAAACTGAAGCAGGTCTGATAGACCATCGATCTCACAGTCTCCCATATTTCAGTCCTGCTACTCTACATTTAAGGGCTGGATTCCATCTCTAATATGAAGACAACAAAGGAAACTCAGAAGATAGCACACTGATGGAGACGTAACTTGTGAATAAATAGCCCTGAAAAAATGTTGTTCTGGGTCAATAATTTCTGAAGAACTAGAAGGGTCCCCTCAAAATGGCGCTAGGTACATGTTTATTAGTTAGCCTGAGCTTGTGTATAATTGCCCTTCTAATCTGCAAAGAGCAGGTGGTGACACCGTTACCACAGCACATTGGTTACTGTAATAAGCATACCTCAGAAAGAAAAGTGTTGTGACTATCACAAATGGAATTTTAAGGGCTTCTTAAGCTACCTTTTGGATATACCTTTAAACTGGATAAATCATCTCAGAAATTTGAAATGGAAAATGTCAAGTTTCTCTATGTACCTATGTGCATGTATGTGTACTCATGCACTAAACCTTTTAATGTACTGCAGTGTACATTTCAAGTCAAAGATAAACTTCTGAAAGTGAGGATCCTATCTAAAACTTCTTTGGCTAAAAATACCCCTCTCCCCATGGCCCACCTCCCACTTGCACCTAACAATTATGTCTAGAATATTGCCTGAACCCAGAATTTTTTCAATCAATATTTATTCATAGATTAATGACATCAAATGTTGTAGAAAGAATCCTCAGTGGTTGTATGCAAGGTGGGATGGGTAAAAGATGGAAAAAAGACTAAATATGGCAAAATAAATTTGGCATAACTTCTTAGTCTACATACTTAGTGAAAGAAACTCTACAGTGCGATGGCAATGGATATGAAAATAAGTAATTGTTTTTCAAAAATATTATGACAACAATAAATCAATAGGGTTTAGAAATTATTTAGAAAACAAACAAAATAAGAAATAAGTAAAAAGCAATGTGAGTTTTTAAACTAGGAAAATTGTAGGGAAATCTGTAGGGACATTTTGGAAAAGGATACATTTTAGGAGGTAAAGAAATATTTAAGTGAAAATACCTAATAATATTTTATTACTTATGCCATGATATTTTCCAAAAGAAAGGAACAAGATTCTTTCAAATGGATTTCAAGTTGAACATACCTAGAACTAAATATATCAAGTCTAGGCAAATTATAATCTAAGATGATAACAAAGCTGTAAGATCTTGGGTTTAAAAATTTGAAATAAATTTTATTTACACTGTCAACCCTCCTTTAAATTTACATATACAAATGGGGCTGGAAAAAGTTCCATGTGTAACTTGTAATCTACCATAGTAAACAGACTTACAGTTTGTCATAAAGAAAGAATCTGGAATTGGAGTTCAAAGATTTGGATTCTTATCTCTGCCACTAAATAGCTATGGGACATTGGGCAAGTCACATCTTTGCTAGATTCATTATCCATCTGTAAAAAGAGAATGTTTGCATAGATGCTCTCCAAGTTTCCTTCCAGCTCTAAAATTATAAGATTCTATTCTCTATCTAGACTAGCAGACTTAACTTTTAATGGCTTCCATTCTATGTTTTCAATTAATAGAAGGCTGATTATTCTGTTTGACACCTAGGATTCAGTTTATAAGCAGAGTAAACAACTTTGGTAGTGATAGTTTAAAGATGTCTTTTTGCCTACAGTAATCCAAAATGGCCATTAATTTGGCCAGTCTGCCATAAATATAGCAACAGATGAGTTTGGTGTTTTACCTCCAATAGTAAGGTAAATAGATACCTCCATATCTTAGTATGAAAATTCTGTCCCCCATGAGACATTTGGCAATGTTTGGAGACATTTTTGGTTGTCACAACTGGGTAGGTGGCACTATTAGCATCTTGTGGGGCAGAGGCCAGGGACTCTGCTAAATAGTCTACAGTGCACAGGAGAACACTTCCCCTCCCTCCAACAAAGAATTATTCACCCAAAATGTCAGTAGTGCTGAGTTTGAGAAATCAGTTCTCTTTTTCATCTTTCCTAAATCCATTAAAAATTTAGCTTTAAAAACATCATATAATATAGCTGTTTCATTCATGCCCTGTTCACACAGTCTTCTCACATGTCCAGCCTTGCAAATTGAATGGCAGGGTACATGACCCTATTTTCCTGATTTCTGGGAAGTAAGGGGAGAAAGAATTGAGAAATGGACCTGCAAGATGACTAGACAGTCACATGTAAAATCACAAACTAAGGGATTAAATTATGTTTTCAAAAGATGCTTAGAGTCGGTAACACAAGAGGCTTCATTTTTCCCCCTACTGCATTTCTCCCCCACTTTTGAGTGGGTTATTTTGGCAAATAGAAATGAAGACTTGTAGGAGAAGGTAATGAATTTATTCAGGAAGCACAATGTGAAACTAGTGGCACAGATTTTTTAAATTAACTTTCTTAAACAATGCCTATAAAAATTGATTAACAAGCTAGTAGTTGCTATTGAAAGGATATGCGTTCACATCTTTTAGAAAACCATTTTAAATTATTATGAAAGCTAATATGCATTCTGAATTAACACACATTTAAGTACTTAAGTATTTTCTTTTCATGATGTTCCATTTTCAATTTCTTCACATTTAATTCATAACTATATTATCTGGAAAATAGAAAGAAAAAAAACTGTTCAGCAGCAAACTTTGGCTGGTGATAAAGTGATCTGTGTTACCTGGCTCCATTTGTCTTTTTCTTTCCTCCCTTTTCATTGTTATTGTTTATTGGCATTTTGCCTGCAGCAAAGCATAGGTTTTAAATGTGGACTTCATGATGTTTGTGAGTCAATCTAGAGAAGGCAAAGTATTTCAAGGACAGCACAAAAGGTAAGTATTCCTGGATTTTAATTTTAAGTATTTTAGCATACGTATGCAATGAAAGTTTATTTATTGAATTTGAAAAATTAATTCCTTAGAGCCTTGAGTGTATTTTGCTTTGTCTGCCCCTAGGTTTGCACATATTGGTTCCCTTTTTCACATTTCAACAGGTGAGGTTAGCAAGATGCTGCTGATGCTGCTTTGCACCTAGAGGTCTTATGGAATGAGGATGACATTCATAACAAACAACTTTGGGGGATGGTTTAATAGTTGCCCTTGGTGGGACTTGTCTCACATTCATTAAAACGTCTAGGCCAGGTTGCTTCCTTGATGTTCATTTATTTTCAGTTGCCAAGCATACAAACAAACAACTTCATGAAAGCTGCTTACTTACCTAACATAGAATATCTTTTTTTTTTTAATTAAAAATTATTGGGGTGACAATAGTTAGCAAAATTACATAGGTTTCAAGTGTACAATTCTGCAATACATCATCTGTATATCACATTGTGTGTTTACCACACAGAGTCAGTTCCCCTTTCACCACCATATATTTGACCCCCTTTACCATCTTCTACCATGCCTCTCCCCCCTTACTGTCTGGTACCCACTAAACTATTGTCTGTGAGTTTTTGTTTCTTTATTTGTTTGTCTTGTTCCTTTGTTGCTTTCAGTTTTATATCCCACATATTAGTGAAGTCATATGGTTCTCAACTTTTTCTGTCTAACTTATTTTGCTTAGCATAATGTCTGAAAACATTTATCCATATAAATATATGTGTTCTGATGCTCATTGCATCTTTATTTATGGTGGCCAAGACATACAAACAGCCATAATGTCCTTCGATAGGTGATTGGATAAAGAAGATGTGGTATATATACACAATGAAATATTACTCTGCCATAAGAAAAGATAAAATAGTGCCATTTGCAACAACATGGATGGGTATTCAGAATATCTTTGACTAGCATAGAAGTTACACATCTCAAGCATCTCAATGTTTAGATGTTAGGACTTTGCAGACATTGGGGGCACTTGCTAGCATGTGTGACCAGTCTGGTCTTCTTGCTTTTGAAAGCATTTAAAATAGTCTAGAATTTTAACCTTTATATACCACCATAGTAAGGTTTTCAGTCTTTAAAATATGTTTTGTGTTCTTTCTTTGGTGAATTAAAAATATCACTTTGTCTAATTATCTTTGATATAGGAAATGACTAGAGAATAATTACTATAAAAGATAGTGATTTTATTGTATAGGGAATGACAAGGGACTGCTAAATTTATGTCTAGTTTATAAATACAGACAATGGAACTCATCTATCTTTTTTCCTCATTCAGTTTTATAACTAAATCTGAACTTAGTCTTGTCAAAGTAACACTATATATATGAGGCCCAGCAAAATGTGTCTTGTATAGAAAGTAGACAGCAAGTATTCACTTTTGCCTGTCAAGGAATGCCCATTAGAATTGTTGGTAGGAGTCTAAATGTGGAGGTAAGTAGTAAGCAGGTATTGACTTCTGTTGAGATCAATATCGAGATTTGTTGACCCAAAGAGGTTAAAATTGACTGAAGAGTGGAACAATAAATCTTGTTATTGACTAGAAAGCAGAAGTCAATATATGTATTATTATAAACATTTTTCTTTTAGTGTAGATGATAGAGGTGGAGTCATTTGTGAGACCTTAAATATATATAGCCACATGTTGTTTATATCATGGTGGCAGCCAAAACAGTCTCCTTGGCGTACAAAAAATGTGTTTATTCACATGACATCAATAACTTTCCTAGATTATTGTTTGTGATGTCAACCATCCTTCTCCCCATTCTGGAGGTGCTCTTATCCTGATTAATGTCCAGTAGAAACGTGGAATGCCCAAACCTATATGAGGAAATTTTGTTTGAAAGGAAAAGAAAAAGCAGAAAAGACACATAGAATTCTATTTCTCTAGAGTGTAGCTCAGGTGCTTTCCAGATCTCTGAATACTGCTCCCATTGTGTGTGTGTGTGTGTGTGTGTGTGTGTGTGTGTGTGTGTGTGTGTGTGAGTGTGTGTGTGTGTACATGCACGCATGTTTTTGTGTACATAAGCATGTGCTCTGTGTGCCCGCTCAACATTCTTATATTTTCAGGTAATGAAAAGACTTCCTTCCAGGTTTCCCATTGCTAAGATGACTCTGCCCTTCAAATGATATTATATTTACTAGATAATCTTCAAAGCATGTCAAGATTAAGATATTTTTTAAATGTATATTTAAAATTAAGTTTCTTTGGAACCATAAAATATATGCAAATTGGGTGTTACCAGGTCATTTCTGGGTTTTTAATTGAGAGAAGTGGAAATGGAAACTAATTTTCCATTGTTCCAAATACCTCTCAACTTGATAAGAAATCAAACTCTGTATATCCAAGCTGAACAGAGGATGCTGGGTTACACTAAGTCTCTGTTTGTCCAATAGCTTTGCCTGAACAGAGGTCTGTGTGTAGGGACCACGAATGCATAAAACACTGGAGAAATATTCAGCCAGGACATTGATGTGTCAGATTACTAACCCAAAATTCTCTCATGCAATATAAATCCACCCTCTCATCCCCATCCCCAGCCTACTGGTAATAACAAAGGAAAAACACAGAAGTTTCATTCCTTTCTAATCACCTCCCAAAAGATAGTACTTCACAAGTAATATTCAAACCATTAAATGCTCTGAAATCTGCAAGTTAGGGATGAAACGTGAGAGGTGCCTTCAATGCCTCACACTGCAGGGTGTCTCCAATTCCTCAATACACCCCATTGTGTCTCACGGCTGGAGAAAGCTCTGCACAACCCATTTCCTCCTTTAACTGAATTTTCTTGCTTCTATGGGTTTAGATTTTAATGGTTGAATTACATTTACATCTACTTGTGCATTTGTCATCAGCAGCCAAGTTCCTGCCTAAAGCCTTTACTAACTTTGAGAACAAGTCTCTCTTAAAAAGCCTCATTCGTTTATCTATATAAATTCCCACAACAGACTCTAACTGCTAGGAGCTCCCAAGACCTCTCTGCACTAAATGGCAGGTCTTCCTGGCTGTTTATTGGTTTTAAGCACTTTACAATGAATTATAGCTCAAGATACATTGGTAATTAGGCTGCAATGATTCCAAAATCACTAGAAATGTGGCAATGTGTTGGTTAGCCAGAGGTATTGATCAATTGAATAAAGTTTTAGAATCTGTAGCCCTTAGTGAGAAGGGAATAGCTCTAAGACAAGAACACACTCAAATGGTACTGAAGAGCCATCTAATCATGTAATAGTATATTGATAATATTATATATATGCATCCAGAATCATACACCATCATGTCTACATTTTCACCACGAGCATGGTAAAGTACAACATGAGGCAAGGGTGCAGTTACGGCATGGTTCTGGGCTACCACCCCCACAAAAAAACAAAACAAAACAAAAAAAACATGATGTTTTTAATCTAACCAACCCTGTTATACAAATTCTATCCATCTTCATATATATATATATGAATTTTCTACAAAAATAAGAAATTTCAGTTTGAATCCTTACTACTTGTGATTATTGCTAAAATATACAATCTTTCCTTTTGCCTCATACATATTCTGTACATAAAAATGAGGAAAGGACATACTGTAAGCCTGTTGTCTTCTTATAGTGATAAATTTACAAAGCCATCCAAACTTTCTCACTTGTTCTACTGTTTTGCTGGTCAAATACTGTCATGGATGTTGGTGGGGCTCCCACCATTGGAAAAACCACAGGAGGTGGACAGGAAGAACTCACAGATGTGAAAAAGGCATTGCTTCAAATATGGGGTGATTTGGAGAGGAGATAACCGCACCAACATTTTGCAAGCTAGAAAACAAATGAACAAATAGTAAAGGAGTTTGCAGACCTGGAAGGAAAAAAAAAACCTGAATCATAAACTGGCAGCAGAGAAAGTTAAAGTCTATTCCGTAGATTCCTCCAAAGACTCAGCTCCTCTGAAAATAGAGGAGGGGGGAGGGGAGACTAATAAGGAGTCTCATGGCCTATTTAGTCCAACCTGTGCCCAAGTATATTATTATAAAATGAAGTGAGAAAAAAACTATCATATCAGTACTCAAAATGCACATTTTAGAATATTTAATGTTGTACTGTATAGAATAATAGGAAAAAATAGGAACCAACTTACATTAATAACAAAAGCTGATTAAGTAAATGATGACACATCTATAAACAGGTGTACTATTCAGTCATTAAGATTAATTATGGAAATATAAATATGTTATCAGGGAAATGCATTTACAATACATTGATGAATAAAGTTTAAAACTAAGTTGCAAAGCAATATAATGGCGGTGCCAAAAAAAATGTATACAAGTGTACACTTTGGTCAACGTTGCTCAAGCAGTAGTTCACCATAATCAGAAGTGTCTAGATGCTGATGGTAACCACTCTGAGCACCTCTTGTAATTGCATAAGTCAAATGTGACTTGTATTCATCTTTTGTTATCAGTATATATTAAGTATTACAATTTTAATAGTTTTTTCCTTTCTTAAAGTGTGTATACATTTTTTGGCACCCTCTGTATATAAAATAGTTCATTTCTTGTGAGAAAAGGGGGAGGACATACCCCCATTTTGCTTATATATATCTTTATATCTATAGAGTATATACATGCATAGAAGCAATCTACATAATTATATATGGTCACCTGTGTGGAAAGGTCGCCCATACATTATTTGCTAATAAAATAATTGCTACAATCAATCAGAAAAATAATGAGACCATTTCTATTAAAATGTTAAATGAGGAATCTTACTTTTGGTAACCTAAATAAAAATGCCAGCACACACACACACACACACACACACACACACACACACACTTTTATCACCTTCTGTGCTGGCAAAAAGAGGGAACAGTTTAAACATTCCTTAGTTATGCCATAGAAATGATGCTGTGAAACTTCCACGGCTCGGTCATAAAAGACATTAAATCTTCCACCTCGTTCTCTATTGGATCACTTACCTGAGGGAAAGCCAGTAGCCATGTCTTAAGGACACTCAAGCAACCCTATGCAGAGGTCAACATGTGAAAACTAGAGGCCTCCTTCCAACAGCCAGCCTAGAACAGATGGCTCCAGCCAGCAGCCATGTGAATAAGCTGCTTTGGGAGCAGACCCTCCTGCACCAACCCACATCTTACTTACATGCAGCCTCATTAGAAACCCTAAGCCACAACGACCCAACTAAGCTTCTCCCAGAGCCCTCACACTGAGAAACCATGAGATAATAAATATTTCTTGGTTTATACCACTACAAAAATTGTGCACACTCATGCAGTCAAGAATCGAAAAAGAATGATTTGCATACGAGATATGACAATTAAGTTTGCGAACTTGCCACCATGTGCTTACATTGGCAGCACTGTACAAACAGCTTGGTAAGGTTTCATAACCTTGGTTTATCAGTGTCTCAGTATATCAGCTGTGTTCGTGTTGACGTGGGGTGGTGTCTTGCTGAGTGGCGTTCATTATCATTGCATGTTTTCATGTGCTGTTGCTAGAATGTCTGAGCTTGAATTAGAGCAATGAACAAACATTAAATTTCTTGTTAAACTTGGCAAGAGTGGAAGTAAAATCAGGGATATGTTGGTCCAAGTTTATGGGAATAATGTCATGAAGAAAATGGCAATGTACAAATGGATTCAATGTTTTTCTGAGGGGAGAGAATGCATCGCTGATGAAAAGAGGTCAGGGAGGCCAGTAATGAGCAGAACTGATGAAAACATTGCAAAAATTCATCAAATTGTGTGTGACAATCATTGGCTGACTGTGAGAAGCATAGCAGACCAAGTAAACACCAATAGAGAAACATTTAGGAAAATCTTAACTGAAAATCTTGGCATCAGAAAGGTGTCTGCAAAATGGTCCTGAAGAAGCTCACTGATGAACAAAAGCAAAGGAGAGCTGAAGTTTGCCAAGACCTTTTGGAGAGGCGAGACGATGTTTTGGCCATATTATCATTGGTGATGAAACGTGGGTCTTACCAATATGACCCTGAAACAATGCATCAAAGTGCACAATGCAAGTCAGCCAATTCTCCACAACCAAAAAGGTTCCATCAGTCCAAATCAAGAATCAAAATAATGTTGTTAACTTTTTCTGATATAAGAACGATTATTCGTTATGAATTTGTACCAACTGGACAGACAGTTAAGCATGTTTACTAATTGGAGGGGCTGGAAAGGCTGCATGAAAAAGTTAGACGACCTGAACTTTTCACCAACAATTCATGACTCTCGCATCATGACAATGCACCAGCTCACATGGCATGATCTGTGACGGAGATTTTAGCCAATAAACAAATTCCTGTATTGGACTACCCTCCCTCCTCACCTGATCTGGTCCCCAATGACTTCTTTCTTTTCCCAAAGATAAAGGAAATATTGAAAGGAAGACATTTTGATGACATTCAGGACATCAAGGGTAATATGACAACAGCTCTGATGGCCATTCCAGAAAAAGTTTCAAAATTGCTTTGAAGGGTGGACGTGGTGCTGGCGTCAGTGCATATTACCAAGGGGAGTACTTCAAAGGTGACCATAGTGATACTCAACAATGAGGTATGTGCCGTATTTCCAGGTCTTATATTAATTTTTCCTCCAAAAGACACATTAGGACTTATTTTCAAGGGATGTCTTATTTTTTCATGTACAACAATCTACATTTATTCAAATACAGTCATGTCATCTTCTTCTGGAACATCATCATAATTCTCCAAATCTCAAATTCCAGCTTGAATTTCTTGCAACTCCATTTCCTGTAGAATCATTGGCCCCAATCTCTCATGTCCAGCAACAGAGCTCTCCTTAAATGAACACTTCTTGTCCATGTAGCCTGCTCGTAGTGCATTGGCAACACAGCTGTCAGTGCTTTTAGCCCATGAATTCTTCACCCAAGTCACGACCTCTTGCAGGCGAGGCTTCACCAAGTTTCCACGCTGATTTCTCTCCATTCTATTTTCAATGTAGCCATTGATTTCCACGCGCAGATGATCCTTGAATGGCTTGTTTATTGCAATATCAAGCGTCTGGAGAGAGGCAGTCTTTCCTGTGGGAATCATTATTTGATCTATTCTTCTTTCTGCAAGGAAGTTCTTCATGTCTTTAGTGTGGTGAGTGCTGACTGAATCCCAGACCAGCAGACCTCTTTGGCCACCTCGCAAAACAAGTGGCAGCATTAAATCGACCCACTTCCTCATAACTACTTGTGTGCACCAGGCTTTTTTGGTTTCAAGAACATAAATGCCTGAAACACGTTCAACCTTTCTTGCCCTTAGTGATGATTAGAGGTGGGGCTTTCTTTCCATCCAGATGAATCGCCAAAATACAGGTAACACTTTCATAACCAGTAGAGGGAATGTAGATTGACAAGGCAATCCCCTGATCAACTGTCATTTGAGACCCTTGACCCATAAACACTGCAATTTCATCCATAGCAATCATGTTGGAGGGTTGGCATTTAGAAAAGTTGATGCCATCAACAAAGGACTTGAATGCAAGAGCATGTTTAATAACTTCAGTATCTTCCAGCTTGAACAGTATTGTCAATCTTCTTAGAGACAGTTCATATGGCTGAAGGAAGCCATCTAGCCAGCATTGTGATGCTTTGAATCCTTCTGGGGATATTTCTAACTGTGGTGCCATTGCAAGGGCAAATGCTTGAATATCAGCCCCACGCACAACCAAAGCCTTTGCTCTCCTGTGAGCAATCCATTCACAGATGATGTCTTCCAGCTCAGGAAATAATGGTTTCCCACCTGATCCACACTTGCGCTTCTTAGCATTTCCCTCGTCTATCTGTTGAGTGAGGTTATCGTACTCTGCTCACCATTTTGGGACCATTCAGAGATCCAACTTCTTCTCTTTGCAGGAAGCCATAAGATTCTTGCCCCGAGAGTCCTCCATGATTCCTTTCCTGTGCTCAATGAAATAGCTCTTTCTTTTTGCACTCATCTTGCCTGGGGGTCAAAATATTATTCCCTTTAAATCTACCATTAAATCAAGTGTTAATTGAAGACTTACAAGACAGGAGTGGCAACAAAAATGATGACAGTTAAGAATGATGGTCCACACAAAAGTGACAAAAAATTGCAGGTACCAAAATTCAGAAAATGTTTCTTTACTTCACATGAGTGCATTAAGTATGTCCGTTACAACACATAATGTATGGAATTATGAAGATTCATATTAGACACAACTACGTCCGTTCCTTATCAAGTGTGCATGTTATTCAAGCATTGTCTGTACTCTGGTTGGTCATTCAGCAATAAGTCTCGAGTTCATCTGTTTAATAGGCATTTACCTCTCGTCTAAAGGTCCCCGTTTGGGTATTTACAAATACTTAATTATAATTTATATTATCATTTATTTTAAGTATTAATGCCAATAATGTTATTTATTTATATTTAATTATATATTATTATTATTTTATAATTCAATACATCTGTCATGTGTTGCAATGGATATACTAAATGCTTCTGTCTGGCTGATGATCTTAACTATGGTTTATTTTTGGGGTAGGGTTTACATTACAAGCATCCTGAAAAATCATGCTAGGGATTATTTTCCAGTTAGGTCTTATTTTCGGGGAAATATGGTAGCATTTTTTCTAGGATGCGTTTGCAAACTTAATTGTCTTACCTCCTCTGTGTATATGTAAATTTAATTGCAATGGTATAAAAAATATAAGATTATAGAATAATTCATATGGTATGATTCGATTTTTGTTTAAAAAAATCTAAAATTATCTTTTTGTTTGTATATATTTGAGTACAGAGGAAAGTGCCAAATGATTCATACCAAAATGTTAATGTGGAAAGTTTACAATTTTTTTCTTAATATATTTTAGTACTAATTGTGTTACATGAAGAGGATGTGCTACTTTCACAATTTTAATAAGTATAATAAATTAAAGAAAAGTGGGAGAAAACCATAGCTTATATATGGATACTAGGATTTTGAATTTTTTAAGTTACTTTTTTATTTTTATATCTAATGTTTGCAGTGACTATAAGTAACTTAGATAATTTAGTTTTACAAATTTTTAAAATAAAATTTTAAATTAAATTATATATATATATATATATATATATATATATATATATATATATATATAGTTTACTTTCAATTTAAAATACATACATATATATTTTGGGATACAAGAACCACTGGTCTCAGTGGAGCTTCACTTGCTGACCTGATTGTAAAGTTTGCTTAGAGTGCTGTTTAAAATGTAAAACTCATCCACATGCTTTTAATTGAGGAGTACAGAATGTTTTTAGTGTGTGAAGTGAAATGGTTAATACTTAAACCACTCTTTGTATTTCGAAGGGGATGAGGAAAATGGTCCAGTACTACCCCTGGGAAATGCCGTCACAGAAAGGTGGAAAGGATCACTCACAGTCACCCATGATAATGGGGACAGGGCACACCTCTCCAGTTCTGGGCCAGCCAGTGGACCTCTACTATCAACACAAATTGGTAGAATTGAAAGAAATATTTGTACATTTAAACACATTTGGGATTAAACAAATAAACAAAAACTAAACAAACACCAAACCTTCTTGTTTGGTCACATCAGTAATTATGTTGTCATTATGGGGGACAATGTGCACAAGGTCCAATGGCCATCACCTGGAGAGCAGGTTGACGAGCAGGAGCACTGCTTAACTTTCATGGCAAATGGTAGCCTTTACCTAGCCAACCACATGAAGGCCTTAGTCGTCTCATGTTTCTAGTTTCTCTCTGCCCTGGTAACATTAGATTCTTCAAGACAACTTAATGCATTAAACAGAACTTTAAAGACATAGTATCCTTGCATTTCTTAAATGAAAAATTTGTTTGAAGAAGGTGGGAGGAAACAATCATCAACCTTGATGGTTTCTTCTGAGGCAAGATGTATGATTCATAGCAGCAAGCCAAACAGTGAGGGGAAAGATATGAATAAGAAGGAAACATATGCATCCTAATCTCACTGTAAAAATTTTCTCAAAATATCATGTCTCTAACAAATAAATAACAAAATATTGTTATTTATTTATTTTACTAAAGAGAGAGAAAAAAATCTGATTTGTTTTTCCCTATGAATGGGTTCACAGCTGGGATGATGTGAACGCGTATTCTTCTTAGGCTTCAATTCGCAATGCCTTATTTGCTTTGGATAACAAATCACTTCCATATTTGGGATCTGTTTAATTCTCACAACCTTTTACTATCTGTTTCCTCCCTCTTTCACAGAGGCACAGCTCAAGTGCAGAGAAACTGAGCAATTAATTTATAGGTATTCAGTGGCATAGACAGAACACAAAGTTAGGTCCTCACTTTTCTTCTCTGTATTTGACTGTCATGCTACAGTGTCTTTTGCAGGCTTTGAATGATTCACAAGAATATTTCAGCCCCACTTCACTTTTGAATACCATATCCCAAACCTAAAATAGAAAAGCCAACACATCGGAATTAGTGATTCAAATAAACATTGAGCTATAGCACCACTTATTGGCAACTTGCCCACACCTTTGAGATGTGAGGATTATTCAGTCTACACCCATGACCTAGCAGAGGTGACACATTCCGTGATGAGTTTGGGCAAAAAGGAAGTGTTGGGAGGCACCTGCATATAATAATTAAGAGATATTGACTTCTCCTGAAGTCAGGAGCAAGATTTATTAACCTATGAGATAAATATTGACTGAAAATTTGAACAGTTCGTCTCCTTTTTCTCATAGACCTGGTAAAGTACTCAGACTGCCTCTCAGACACTGGAAACTTAGAATTTTCCTCCAGCTTTATGTTCATCTTTAGTTATAGACCTCCTGAGGGCAGAAAATCTTTGCACTATATTTTAGAGGGATATTTAAAATCCTGCTAATTATTGCTTCATTTTTATCTATTCTAAGACTTACTGGCCAGAAACCTTTTATTATTCAGTAATAGGTTTTCACATCCTTAGGACTTTTTTCTGTAGTATTCAGTGTCTGGCTGTGAGCCAAATTTCGATTCATCTCATGTGATAGCTTCTATTCTTTCCCCCTCTATTTTATTTTCTCATCCTTAAGAAATGGCTTGCCTCCTGTGGAAACCCCTCCTAGGCCTGCAAATTGTGCAAGTGATGTCCTGGGAAAGTTGTATTTTGAAAGCCCCTTGTTGTAACATGTTTATCACAAAGTCATAGTAAATCCTTTTCTCCTCAGATAAGTTATTCACAGGTGTCCCAGTTCAGAGGGACTAGTTTGGATCGCCAAACATCTAGGTCCTGTCCTTCAGTCCCATGGCTTAGAGTGGTCTCAGTGCATCTTTAGACGTTGATGAGATTTATATTCTTCTCTTCCTTGATGACATATAACGATCACTTCAGAAAGCCTGACTTCCTTTTAGAACTCTGTCCTCAATGTTTCTTTTCTTGGAGCTCATCTCCTTTCAGTAAAGTTGGAAGTACATCCCCACATTATATTAAAAGCTTCACAACTGGAAACCTGTGAGGCTTCAAAAATGTACTCTCTTCATTTAAATCTACTCCTACCTGATCAGAAAAATCAACATCTTCCACAGCCTGTTCTTGCCAAGAATGAATATGTTTAAGGCTCTTATCTCTTTGACTCCAATAAATTACTAAAAGTATTCATTCTAGTTGCTTTGAAATATCTTAGGTACATTTGTGGCATTAACACAGTGTATTGCAGCTTTTGAAGTTTTATTACTTTTCAGGTCTTTTTTTATTATATATTTAAACTCTAATCCCCTTTCTTTTCTTGAGATGATTGTGTTTGCCAAAGACCTGCATAGAAGAAGTATACCTATCTTTATACGCATTTTTCTCCCCCAATCTCACTCCTTCGGGGCTGTCATGGATGTATAATTGCAGATGTTACTACTATATTTTCTAATTCTTCCTGAGAGTTGCTACAAGGCTTTGACATGACTAAAGCAACTGTAAGGCACTGAGTTGACCACGTGCCAAGGTAGTAGTTGGGAAGTCTAGACAGAAATGCTTAATTAAGACTCACTTTCGATAGAAAAACATTGTTTTCAACAAGTACCATTTGAGCGTGTGACAACGGTGCAGTGTCTTAAAATAGGCTTTAAGGTGCATTGAGCTGAAGTTCATACAGCACTCCTTCTGTCTTTGATACTTTACATTGCGCTTGTGGCCATTACGGTTGGGGGAGACGTGCTTAATGTGCTACGTAAAACTTGTGAATGAAGAACAACTCTAGGCACAAAAAGAGGCTGATTCTCCAGGCTAACTTCACATAGGAGTCCTTGCCTCAGGAAAGAGCTGGAGATAGTCAAAAGCAAGAAACCCCTTGAAATTCTCCAACAGAAATCCAAAGAGGCTGAAAATCAATCAGCTGCCACAAGGTGGCGTTATCACATTGATGTCCTTTCTGCTGGATTTCCCATAGAAACCTTTTCCTGTCAACTATATGAGGACAAAGGTATCCTTTTTATTTTACATTTAAATAAAAACCACTTATCACCAAGATTTACAAGACACTTCAGCGCACCCAGACGGCTATCTGTGTATACTGGATAGTACACAAATAGGTAAGGTTGAGGCTGCTGAATAAAAAGCAAAATGGTACATTTTGTTTTCTCATAGCTACATGTAAGAACCTGTGCTCTCCCCACATTTGATGACCATTTTCTTTCTGGATGGAGTCAGTTGCATATAATATATCATCCCTTGAAAAATGTAGATTAAAAATTAGGAATAAAAGGATTTAGAATATATTTTAGACCATGTCCTAGAACTCGTGGAGTGCAAGTTACCACCAATTTGGGGTGGGCACGAACAAGGAATCAGGTGCTATACAAAATGTTTGAAGTGCCATCACAGGAGAAAAGGGCAGATCTGCGTGTGATCACGGCTACTATCCTGATGATCCCACTCCCTGGGACGCAGGCTGTGCTCTGACTGGTGTCTTCAAATCCTGGCCCATTCATTTGTCTTCTTGGGGATTTTGTTAAACTCTCTGTGCATCATAATTGAAGAAAATACTCCAAAGCACTGTTGTGGGGATGGAATGGCTGAATTTATATATGAGGTGTGATCAATATGGTGAATGTTTAAATTTAAAAAATGTATTACAGTAAAAGACACATTGCCATTAATCCCTCTCAAAATACTCCCTCTCACTTCAAACACACTTATCTCATTGTTCTTGCCATTTTCTGAAGCAGTTCTGGAAGTCCTCTTTTGTGAGTGTCTTTAGTAGCGCTGTCGTGGCTGCCTCGATGATCTGAATCATTTTGACTTTGGGGAAGAGCCAGATGTCACATGATGCTAGATCCATTCAATAAGGTGGATGAGGTCACACCATAATGTTTTTATTTGACATAAATTGCTGTGTATGTGACACAGAGCATTGTCATGATGGAGGATGATTTATGGCACACTTTAAAACACACTTTCTCTCAACTTTAGCTCACTACTGACTGACTGCACCGAACAAGTTGAAACTTGTCACACACTGTTATTAAGGTTCAACAGGCTGCTTCCCATATTGAAGATTTCTGCCTTTGGGTTGGAAGGCACTCGGCAGCAGTATTCACTGTATTTTGTGATAACAGCGGAAAGGCCACGTGTCACACATTGCTTCTGGTATGACTATTTCTGTCAAATAAAAACATTACGGTATGTCCTCATCCACCTTATTCACCAGATTTGGCACCGTGTGACTTTTGTCTCTTCCCCAGAGTCAAAATGATTCAGGACATGGAGGCAGCCACGACAGCGCAGCTAAAGTCACTCACGAAAGAGCATCCATGCCAGGTCATAGGCCACTTGACACAAAAATCCTCTGTTTTACTGGTTTATTCTCAGAATGCAGTTGGTGACAATATGTATGTTTACTTTGCAAAATAAAGACTTCTAAAATATCAGTAGAATCTTATATGGGGGAGGGGACTGACTTAGAATTTAAACATGAATGATATGGTTTAATTATATAGAAATTAAGTCGGTTTTATCATTTTGAAACTGCTAATTTTTTCCTCACTAAAGGAGAGGAGAAAACAAAAATTTTCCAAATGGTCATGTTTTATACTGTTGGCCACAGCCCTTTGACTTCATCTTTTTCTGAGGCACTTTTGAAGAAAATGTGTCATTAGTACAAGAAAATTATGACTATTGTAAACAAACAATGGCTACTGGTTTTTATTTTGTTTGTTTGACACATGGAGCCTTCGCAGCACTAAGCACTAAGTCATTGATCCAAAGCACAGTATTTTCAGGGCAGCTATTGTAAATGTTTCCGTAACAGGCTCATACTGGGTAGTTTATGACAAGCTCTGAAGCAGTCACTGGTTATAACCTGGAAGTATTCACATGGCAAAAGGAGGAGCATTACTATGGGCCCCACTAGAAGTAGGAGCCCCATCTACAGGGACAGCTTGGGGCCAACATGAAGCTGTACTGGGGACCTCCATAGGTGTATTCAGGCTCCCATATCAGCCCAGTGGGCTGTTGACATGGTGCCCTAGTGAGATGGTGTTCACTCTACCCTGCCTTGATGAAATAGCTGCTTGGAGAGGTGATGGGGCTGAAAAATTCAGGGTAGTGGGGCAACATTCCAGGATCTCTACTGCCAACTTCAGTAGAACATCTGAACTTCTGTTTTACACATTGGGCTTCTGAGCATTACTGTTTAAAGGGCTATTACTTATTTTTTTAAGGTTTTTTTTTTTTCTCTTTTAACTGATAGAATAGAAAAGGTTACTGCTGAGAAAACAGAAAAGGAAATGAAGAAAAAGTGAAACTAAGTCAAAACAAGAGGGCTGATTAACATTGAATCCTTGGAGCACCATTACTGAGAAGTGAGTGAGGGTGGGATGTGGAAGGGAGAAAATTTTGAAGGAATTGTTGGCAATATGTCTTTTACCGTATGGTTTTCTTTAATTTGAACATTCACCGTAGTTTTGATCATGCCTCATAAACATAGCTACTAGTACCCGGCAGCACCTTGTGGAAATTAGATCAAGGTGCCTTTCAGGTTGCACACCCTCCCTCCCTAAGGTGGACAGCATAGAATTCTTTATCTGGCCGCCCTTGCTCAGAAACACCCTGCACACGTGTATGTTCAGGTTATACAGGTAAAGCACTTAAAACAAGGCCTGGCATAAGCAAGACAAGTCCTGTAAATATGTTTGCTGTCATCATCATCATCATCATCTTGTCAGAAAGTCCTGATGATTTGTTGTGCTTAAGGATGGAATTAATTTGAATGATGAGGAGCAGGAATAGAAAACAAACAAAAACCCTGCTCATGAATGGAACTTTTAATCTTAGATATACCAAGCTAAGATTGTCTATTTTATCTTTTCTTTCCCCCCTTTGCAGAAGCATTTATTTCAGTTGTTGTGGTTAATTTTGTGTGTCAACTTGGCCAGATATTTTGTCAAATGCTAGTCTAGATGTTACTGTGTAGGTATTTTGCGGATCGGATTAGCCTGTATAATCAGTTGATTGAAGGAAAGCAGATCAGCCCTCACAATGTAGGTGGGCCTCCTCCAATTCCGTGAAGGCCTTAAGAGCAAAAAACGGACGTTTTCAAAAGAAGACATTCTGCCTCAGTAACATACAACTCATGCCTGGATTTCCAGCTTGCAGACCTGCCCTGCAAATTTAAGAGTTGCCCAGTCATCCAGAAGGTTCTGATCACACCTGAGTCTTGCATTAAAAGAAAGGGCATGACTTCAAAGACCAGACAACCCAGATTCAAACCCCAGCTCTGCCACTTACTAGCAAGGCCTTATGTAAGCTATTCAATCTCTTTGGTCCCCAATTTCCTCAACTATCGAATGGAAGTAATGTTACTTATTTTCCTGGTATTGATTTTATGAGAATTAAATGGGAAAATATGATGAAAATAGACAAGATTTGGCATATAGTAGGTGATCACAAATGGCAAAGAGTGTAGATTATCTATTTTATCTATTATACTGAAAAACATTCAGACTGCTTTTCCAGCTATTCAGGTCTATGAATACAAATCTTATCTCAGTTCCTATTTCTAGACGTAGTCAAATACAATTCAGTGTACATACAAATTTCCTAATTTGGATTCCATGAAACAATTGTGCCATGAAATTATTGAGAAAAAATTGGACTGAGATTCAAATAAGAACGACAGTCCACATGCTATAACACCCTCTGGAGATTTGCATTTTACATTAGTATATTAAAGACTGAGAAATTCTGCAGTCTCATTTAACTGTGTGTAATCTAATTATGGCAGTCATAAGCCCTCTTTACAAATATTCAAGTTTTCCTTTCCTTCACCAGGCACATGGTAAGTTTTACTTCCTTACTCTTCAAAATTATATCTGGTAATACGACTTACTTTGCACAAAAAAGAATGGGTGACAAGTGACATTGCTAGGTAGGACCACAAAGCTACATCCCTTTTCCTGCCTTGGACATTGCAGAAGTGTGAGTTAGATGGAACTTCAATCAGTCTGTCACTGAATGACCACAATGAGCAGAGCACCGTGCTCTGCTGACCTGTTTTGGGCCTGGTGCACACGAGTGAGAAATCAATTTTTTGTTGTTTTTGAGGCTGTCGCTGCAGCATAACTTAGCCTACCTTATGTCACATAAAATTTTGTTAAAAGGAAAGTTACGTGCTATTGTCACAAAATCCTAAAATACATAGCATGTGTTAGTAGATAGGTTGCAAATATTAAGGAAACTGTTAACAGAATTTGAAAGGATAGCAAAATATTTTGCAATATCAAAACATAGTTGACCATGGAATCATTTTTCCTGGAATACTTATTAGCTATCAACTTTGGAGAACGCTGGTCCCAAAGAGCTCAGTGGAATCCTTTCTTTTCTCTTTGCATTATTACCAAAGTAAGTAACTAATGAATTTGCAATCAAATATCATATGGATGGAAAATGATTATCCAGTATTTCTTTCATAGGCTATTTATTTTCAGGTTTCCTGCTGTTTACTTAAACTGCAAGGCTTTTCCTCCCTTACAGTCTCCTTTGCCCCATCTTGTGCTTCAGAGTTCAGTTCAAATGGCACCTTTTCAATGAAGCCTCATCAGTTTCAACCAGTCGTGATTAATCACTCACTCATATTAATTTGGGATGGTACCTCACTTCTAGCATTTACCATCCTCTGCCTAATAACATGGCTACTTTGTATATGTATCTCATCCCCATGAGATTCTAATCTCCTTTAAACTTGGAACCATATCGTATTCACCTTAATGTCTCCTAGAGGACTTAGCACAAGAATTTACATTTAGATTAAACTCAGTGAATGTTCACTGAATGGACTTATGCTATGAGCTAAGTAATGCTACAATTATTAATAACAGCAACAGCTAAACTTTTTGGCACTTACAATGTTGACAGAAACTATAACACTTTCATAGGATTATTTATTTTATTTTTCTTTCATGGATTATTCTATCTATGTGGTAGGTACTGTCATCCCCATTTCATGGACAAGAAAATTGATGCCGAGAGAGGTTAAGCAGCTTGACCACGGTCACACAGCTTATAAGCAACTACCACAGTAGGCAAATGTGGGCCTGGAAACTGGCCCCAGGTGCAAAAAGAGTGGTATTTACAATTATGCACGCTGTACTGGCTTGCATTTCTTTTTTCCAATTTAGGGAAGTCAGCCCCAAAGTTTGGCAGATTTAGCTTGGACCAACATAAAAATAAGATTTGGTCTGACCAAAAAAGAAAAGAATAATGAGAGAAACTGTAAAAGACAGAAAGAAACAGATAATAATGCCATGACAGCCAGCCATCACCCTTTCCCTCTCATACATATCGAGAAGTGGCAAGAGCAGCAGTAGAGGAATCAGAGAAGAAAGGAAGCACATTTGCTGTGTGTGCTGCACATTGTGCCGGGCCAGAGATGACAGTAACTCTCGGTGATCTCTTGGATTCAAAACCTTAGAGACCCTGGTGGGGAAAATATTCAAATAGCATCATTGGATATTAGATGTTGAAAGAGCTAAGGTAAGCTGCAGATTACTTTTTAATAAAAGTAGCTTTAGAAGTTGTCTTTGTCTCTTATCCTTCTTATTTGCTGTATTTGTTGGAAACCCTGCCATTATCATTAATTGAAAGAAAGCACCCAGTGTGCTTAAATCTTTGTCAGGGGAAAAAAAAACTCCAGATCAAAGAACCAACATTATGCTCTGATGAAAAGATAATCCTATTTCTGTGACTCACAATTGATTTCTTTGTGGACCATCCGGCAATCTCGTTCACACATGACAGAGAATGTTCAAAGTAATTGTGGTTCAACAAATGCTTAATAAGTGCCTACTATGTGCTAGCCCCAGGTCAAGTGTTGCAGGGAAAACAAGGACTAGAGAAAAAGTGCCCTTACCCTCTAAGAGTGTCAAAAGATAAAATGTAGGTACCTGACACGTGTGAAAGAGTAGAGTAGCACAGGTCATACATAGAATCTAAGAGAGCAGAGTAAGGTGTTCCAAAATAATGTTGGAATAGTTAATGGAGAAAGGGCCACAAGAGCAAACACAAAACTGTAAATAAAAATTAAGTAAACAACAAGCCACACATATTAGAGCATGGGATACTGTCTCTCCATTGATATCCAGGGTTTCCTCCTTTCCCCGCTGAAGACAGAGAGGGCATGGGTCTAGGAGTGAATACAAAAAGCGAATTCTAAGGGGTAAGATAAGCCTGAGTATTTCTTATCCAAACATGTTCACAAATCTCATTTTATATATAAAACTGGGTCCCAAGGATATAAACCAATTTGTCAATAGTTACATGGATGAACAAGGTGAAATTGAGACCACCGGATCCCTAAAAGTGTTTTCTTTTGTTCTGCTTTTCTCCACATTACTCAGCTTCCCCTGCTATAGTCAGGAAAATAGCTAAGATTACATCCAGAAAAAAAGAGGATAGTAAATCTATACCAAGTTATCTTACCTGAAAATCTCCATATTCTCTAACAATAGGTAGAAGGGCGCTCGCACCCACATGGTAACCTCTGTTTGCAGCTAATGGCCACTCTGCCCCTGGTAACCCTCTCCTTCTGGCCAGTGTTGGTTGGTACAGGACATAGATGGGACACTCAGTGACTTCTGCATCATATGCAATAAAAAGAATTTGACCCAAGATCTTAATGGATCTTAGTGGTGAAGTGAGAATGTAATGTTAAGAAAATTGGTTGATAACCAGAGGGGTTTAGACAAACAAAACAAATGGTGAAATACTGAAGGAAGTATCATGGCTTCGGAAGTTGGGTCCAAACACAAAGTGTCCTTTTATATTGCACCTGTCACATGGTAACATTTCCTGAGCAGGCAGAGTTATTAGAAAATGTGGTTCTGAACTGATCAATACCAGATTATTTTTCATTTGTACTTATGGGAGTCTCCTCATGGGGGTCTCCTTGGGTTAAGAAGAAGTTGGAATGGGTACTATGTTTATCGTGGCAGCCAAGAACAGCATAAATGGTGAAGGGTAGCAGAATATGCCACCCCAAAATATGCCACTTTAGCATAAGGATTATTTTAAGCTGTAATTGAGAAGAAACAGATACAAGGAAAGCTCTCGTCCCTCAGCCAATTTGTCTAAAAAGACATAAATTTATATAGATTTCCCTCCCTCCCCTCTCTACCAGAAGGACAAAAGTTAATCACCAGAGACAACTCTACCTTCTTTTTAGCCCAAGAAATGCACCAAAGTAATCTACATACCACACTTAACTAACAAGCCCTTGTCTTTCATAGTTCTCTCATATATTTGCCTTCCCTCAATTTACCACTCTAGCAACTCAAGGTCCTTTTCCTTTATCACCCACCTGTCTAATAATTTATTTTTTTTGTTAAGATCCTACATAAGCCCAAGTTCTGACCATCCCTTTGAGTTACTCTTCTCTAAGTGCTACCATGTGTATGCAAGAGGCACATGTTAATAAACTTGTTTTCTCTTCTTAATCCCTTTTTCTCCCTCTATAGTGCCCCACCCCATCAAAGAACCTAAAGTGGGTAGAGGAAAAGGACCTTTCCCCTCCCCTAAAATTTGAAAGGCATTGAGAAAGGCATTCAGTAAAGTGGAATGGAGATGAGGTGAAGCAATAAATAAAAAGACAGATCACAGACTTAAGTCTAAAATGGGAAGAGGTGGATGATCTTAAATGTCTCTTAACTGCTAATTGTTTATGAATTCTTACAGGAATATTCTCCCCAATTTTATTCCAACAACCAAAGGGAAAGGATGAGTCTTTCTATTGCATCAATGCCTTTTAACAAGAATGTCAGAGGGAAATGGCCTGAGAGTAACCAAGACATTAAAGCGAATTGTCAAAAACAAATTGACCTACAATAATTTTCTCAAAGTCAAATTGTTGGAAAGCATAAATTGATCTAAAAAATATTATCTGCTATAGATTTTTCATCTTAGTAATTTTGATGCATTTGGAGTTTTGTGAGCTTTCATGAGTCAGGAAGCTGTTTTGTCATTTTTTCAGAATTTTTTTGGGAAACAAAAGTCCCTTTCCTTCCTTATTCCTAATTCATATAGACAGTTATGTCTGTTCTGCTCAGTTGTCTGAAAGGTAATTGTTTTAAAATCAATGTTTCCAAGCACCAGTTGACATCGTTTTATAACTTTTTAAATCTTGCTGTCATTTTTACAACTTTCATATATATATATATATATATATATATATATATATATATATACATTTTTTTAAATTTTTTATATATATATATACATTTTTTTAAAATTTTGCTTCTATGTAATTTTTTTAAATGTTTAGATTCATTTTCAGCCAGTAATGTTAACTTTATTTCCTTAACCCTATTTTGTGCTTCATTTTGGTTGTACATCTCTTATGTATTTCAGCAATTTTACAGAGAAGTATTTTTATTACTCAATGTTACTATCAGGATTGAAGCTCTAATGAAAAACACATACAGTGCTTCTCAGAGAGCTGTACGTTTAGGTTTAAATTTGTCGACCTAACAATGTATACAATGATGTATGAGAAAAACCCTGATAACAGATGACTCTAGGCCACTGAAATCTTCATAACAGAAAAAAAGAGAACTATATGCCAGCTTTTTTGACCCAGTTAATTCTTACATTATTTTTGATAGTTGAAAGACTTTAAGATTGAAAGGAAAAATGCAGATTGTTCTAGGTAAATGTAGTTATAAATACAAACTTCAATGATGTAGAATGACTTCATTCTTTACAACCTACCTTTCACCACATCATGTCTTTATTTCTACAGATTCCTTAGAATAGACAATAATTACAAAAGAACAAATGACTAGTTAAAATAGATTTTAGAATGGTTTGTTTTTGGCAATTTGGAGTAACATCATAAAAGTATTGCTACGTAAGAAAAGCAACCATGATTGGATGAAAATGCATCATAAACTCAAAATAAAAGTTTAAAGAACTGGAGAAAATGACCCCAAATTCTGAAAAACGAAAAATAAAGCATTGCAATTCTCAACACCTTCTCCAATGTCTAAACATTAATAATACATGAACAACCAACTATGAACAAAGTCATGTTATTTACTTAACAAGTTTGTTTTAGGCAAATTGTTTTCAGCCAAATTAGCTGCAAACAAATAGAAGCAGTGATAATAGCCAAGACACTTTAGATGTGGCTAGGGCAGAATTTGATCTGATTTGTTGACTCAGTTTATCTCCAACTCCTCAACTTCTTGCTCTGGTTCATAGAGTTTCTTTTCAGTTCTGACTTCCCTGCATTTGTCTAATCTTAGAATTCTGATCCCTGGCTTCTGGCTTAATTTACATATAGTGAGAACCAATTCAGGTTCTCAGCTTTCTGCTTTCATCCTTAGTTTTGTTTATTAACTCCCTTTCCTTTATTTGGGATTAAAATGGGCCAGGAACTTACCAAGGCTTCCCCCACTAGTTATTCCTAATAGCCATCTAATGCAGAGGCTGCTATCTCAGGGATTTCCCCAGTTCCCTTCAGCATTGTAATCAAACCAAGGCCTCAGAGGAGTCGTCTCCAAGATCCAGAACAACAAGGGTGAGCCAACTAGCAGCCACATTTATATTAGATTAATCTCCTTTCCTGATCATACCTTATTGGACCAAAAGGAAACACCTGAAAAACTTGGATCAGATTTTCCATTTCTAGAATTTGGAAAACAAATGTAGTCTTTGTAGGTGGATAGAATATACAATACAAAGTCAGATGCCAAGGATGAGAGGGCATTTTGTATTATGTCAACCAGTAAATCAGAGAAAGCAGGAATTTTTAACCTCAGAAAGACATTTTGTTCTTTATTAAGCAATCTTGCTTCACCAAAAATCAATGTTGAACGTTTGACATTTATCGCTACCCACCAGAGGTCGCATCTCACTGAAGTATAGCCGTCTGTGTCCACAACTTGGCAGTGTTGTCCTGCTTGCTAATTCCATGTGCATGTTTACCAGACAAATTAAATGAACTACAATTGCTTACCTACCTTTTAAAATTGTGTTAAAATACACAATATAAAAGTTACCATTTTTAAAATAAACCATTATAAATGTATATAGTTCATTAGTATTAAGTGTATTCACATTGCTGTGAAACCAACCTCCAGAACTCTTAGCATCTTGTAAAACTGAAATTCTATACCCGTTAAACAACAACTCCTCATTCCTCCTCTCCCCCTAGCAGTGGCAACCACCATTCTATTCTCTGTCTCTATGAATTTGACTGCTTTGGGTACCTCATATATGTGGAATCATACAGGATTTGTCTTTTGTGAGTGGCTTGTTTCACTTAACATAATGTTTTCAAGGTTCATCATTGTTATAGCATGTGTCAGAATTTCCTTCCTTTTTAAGGCTGAATAATATTCCACTGTATACACACAACATTTTGTTTATCCATTCATCTATCAATGGCACTTAGATTACTTCCATTTATGGCTACTGTGAATAATGCTGCTATGAACATGGTGTACAAATAAAACGCCTATTTTAAATGGAGAGAGAATTTTTAAAACATGCACAGAAAACTAGAGACAATAAACAAAGAGAGATTTCTGATACCTTTCCTATTCCTGGTTCTCATTACCTATTGAGATCCACCTGCGTTTCTGTTTTTGGATTATATGAGTCACCTCTGTATCCTTATACAATAAATTCTCCTTTTTGCTTAAGATGGCTCAGACTACTCTCTTTTATTTACAACCAGAGTCTTGACTAATATATGGGTAGGAGAAAACCTCTGGAAATACAGACAAGTTCAAGTCATAACAAATATTCCTTTTATTCTGTAAAGAAGAAATATGAAAAAATTTCAGTATTGACAAAAAAATGGAAAACTCCAAGTATCAGCATCAGTCAAAATACCTATGATCTTCCAGACCTTTAGTAAGCAGTTGAGAAAAGGAGGAAATGTTTCCAGATGAAACCCAAGAAGAGAGGTCAATAACATTTTATATTTGATTATTAGTTTTGTTCTGTTTTGGTTTTAATTTTTTACTATCCCTCCACAAAGCCAGAACTGTCCTGTGCAACCAACATTCACAGGGATGGAATTCTGTGTGAGCAGTCTGTATTTTATGAGCTCCACAAACAAATGTACCATCAAAGGAAAAACAGATGATATCACTTTGGCAAGTTTCAAACAGTCCTTGCGGATATTCATTGTATGCCTCAACTTTTTAAAAATTTCTTGGCTTAATTGACTTGCAATTATGACTATAAAAGTTCAGATGGTACATATCATCAGTGCCCGAAGTCCAAACAGAAGAATTGTTCTCATACCACATCTCATAAAAATAGCATCAACAAAAAACAAACAAATCCCAATACAGTCTTGCTTACTACTGTCTTGGGGTTTTCATAAGTGGTTTAGCTTGGAAATTCCATCGAATCTGAAAAATGCTGAGTGAACACTTCCAAAAACTGTCAATACATTTCCCTCTTCTAAAGAAAACTAATGTCTACATTTATTTGGCACCATCTTCTATCCATTTTCTCCGAAGTAATTTCATATTAAGAAGTTGACTTCCAACCCCCAACAAAATTCTTTGTGTTTCTGATTTCCCATCACTCCTCTCACTAATTTTCTCAGAAGACCTGCTTCTTTTTCTCATCACACACACTTTGGCCTTGTATTTCTTTAGCTTTTCCTTCTTTTTTCTTCTTTTCCCACACTATCTGATAGTTCTAAGAGGCAGTGCTAAAGAAAACATATTCGGCTAAAAGGGGAAAGAAACATACTTATATTTTAATGTTTCTAAGTGCTCACACTGAAGTTCTCCCTCTGTGCTAAACACAGCAGCCTGAATTTATGGGATGTTCAGAGTTTTGTATCGAGAAAGTATAAAGACCTATAGAAAAATCTTCCCAAAAGCCTCCTGAAAAAATAGTTGGCATAGTTGAATGAGTGAGTAATCAATTCATGCATTGAGGGAAATTAGCATTTAAGTAATTTAAACATTTAGGAGGACTGGATTCACAAACTTTCTTCAAGTTGGAACCCTTGTCTGACTAAATTTCTTATATTAAATCAATGTAAGAAAATGCAATATGGACTAATTTTATTTTTCTTAACTGTCTTTCCCTAAAAATACCCACTAATTAATTATTAAATTGAAATCTACTTTTGGCTTTACACAGATTACTTTAACAATAAAATGTCATTGTTAGTTATATTTTCATACATATTCATGCTCTCTGAAAGCCAGAAGAAGAAAAAAAGTTTGTGCAGATTTTAAAAACAGCTGCCTAAACAATAGGAAAAATAAACAACTGGGACTACATCAAAATAAAAAGCTCCTGCTCAGCAAAGGAAACCACCAACAAAATGAGAAGGCAACCTATGGAATGGGAGAAAATATTTGCAAACCACATATCCAATAAGGGGCTAATGTTCAATATATACAAAGAACTCATACAACTCAACAGAAAAAAAACACCAAATTACCCAATTAAAAAATGGTCCAAAAAAAAAAAACGCGACGTAAAATGGCGGCGCAAGTTGAGCCTCTGTAAATCTCCCCTGGAATTTACAAATAATCGAACAACTATAACTCCACAAAGGACTCCCTGCATCACAGATAGGCAAGATGAAGAGGCCCACTACTGAATTCACCTAAAGGTGGGCGAATCGCAAGGGAGGGGGAGGGGGAAATGAGGGAAAGGAGAAGTGCGGAGATGGAGCCCCGCGGCCACAGGACGCAGACCTAGCTCGGTGCTCTGAGCTCGCTGCATCCCAGAACGACCGCAGCTGCGGGAGAGGAAAGAACTCTAACTGCTAGGGCTCTGCTTATGGCCCACAGGGCTGAGGAGGCAGCATATAACACGGCTGAACCCAATGCTTATGGCAGAGACCTAGGAGAAAAGACTGAGGGAAGAAGGCTGAAAACGGTGGTTTAAGCATTCACTGCCGAGCAAAGAATGGAAGCCGAAGGCACTGAGACTAGCTGCTCACTCCCTACGCTCCAAGATCTCATCCCGCCCCCACAGGCCTGGTGCTAGAAGCAGAACAGTAGGGTGTCAGATCAAAAGAACAGAATATTTGCTGTTCTGAGAACTGTGGACGCAGACACAGATCTGCAGCGCAACTAGTTCCGGCAAAGGGGAGGGAGCTGTGGAAGCAGGACTGGCTGTGGTGGTGGTTGCCATCATTGCTCTGGGCCACCCCACCTATCTGGGTGGATCCTTGCAGGAGTAAATGGAACTGCTGAAACACATGGGCTCTGAATCTGGTGCAGGAAGAGCCTTGGAACTTCAAATGCTCTCTGCATACCCACACCAACACTGCGCCCTGTGACTCAGGTGAACTATTAACAGAGGAGAAGCCCGTCTCCCAGGGAATCCCCTCATTGTGTGAGAAGCTGGAATAGTGCAGAGAAAACATAACACTACCGTGTGAGAGAGAAAAAAAAGGCTGCAGTCAGAGAGAAAATAAAACACTATACCAACAAGTACTGGAAAACAAAAGAAATACCTCTTCCTATCAACCTCTTGCAGAAGCCATTCCTGTAGATATCTAGGAAGAGAAATAATAAATCAGTAATTGCCATGAATCACCAAGGCAACAAGACAGCTCAGAAAGAAAGTGAAATGTCTCCAGAAAAGGAACTTAAAGATATGGAAATATGTGACTTAAATGACAGAGAATTCAAGATTGCAGTTCTGAAAAATTCAATGATATGCAAGAAAACACAGAAAGGCAGTTTAATGAACTCAGAAACACAATCAAAGAACAACACGAGCATTTTATGAAAGAGATTGAAATTTTAAAAAAGAACCAAATAGAATTTCTGGGGATTAAGAACTCAATAGAAGAAACTAAGAATGAAATAGCCAGCTTAGGTAGTAGAGTTGACCAGATGGAGGAAAGAATCAGTGCCATCGAAGATAGAAACCTGGAAATGACACGGATGGAAGAAGAAAGAGACTTGAGCCTTAAAAGAAATGAAAGAACTCTACAAAAACTGTCTGACTCCATCAGAAAGAGCAATATAAGAATAATGGGCATATCTGAAGGAGAAGAAAGAGAGAAGGGAACAGAGAATATATTCAAACAAATTGTCGATGAGAACTTCCCAAACTTGTGGACAGAACTAGATCCTCAAATCCAAGAAGCACATAGAACACCTAATTACCTCAATCTCAACAGGCTTTCTCCAAGGCACATTGTATTGAAGCTGTCTAAAATCAACGACAAAGAAAGAATACTCACGGCAGCCAGGGAAAAGAAGACGGCAACCTACAAAGGAAAGCCCATTAGAGTACCATCAGATTTTTCAGCAGAAACTCTACAAGCCAGGAGGGAGTGGAACCAAATATTCAGACTTTTGAAAGAGAGAACTTATGAGCCAAGAATAATATATCCAGTAAAGATATCCTTTAGATATGAGGGAGAAATGAAGACCTTTCCAGACATACAGAAGCTGAGGGAATTTTCTAATACATGACCTGCACTACAAGAAATACTAAAGGAGGCTATTCGCCCACCATCAACAGGGAAAATTTGTGGCAACAAAAACATAAAAAGGGGAAGGAAAGGCCTGAACCGGAATATGGGAATGGAGAACATAAGCATGCTGAAGAAAATGAAATACTAAAAATAGCAAACTTTCCTTTACATAAAAATTAAGGGTAAACACTCAAAAACAAACAAACAAACAAACAAACAAACAAAAAAAGCAGAACTGAAATATATACTGTAATAAAAGAAGAAACAAATGGAAGAATCATAGAATACCACCACACAGAAACAATAGACAACAACAAAAAAGGCAAAGAAACAATGGAGACACAGCCTTACCAGAAAACTAAAGATAGAATGACAGGAAATCCTCACATATCAATAATCACCCTAAATGTAAATGGATTGAACTCACCAATACAAAGGCACAGAGTAGCAGATTGGATAAAAAACTAAACCCAACCATATGCTGTGTCTAAGAGACACATCTCAGCTACAAGGACAAGCATAGACTCAGTGTGAAAGGGTGGAAATTGACACTCCAAGCAAATGGTACCCAGAGAAAATCAGGTGTAGCCATACTGATATCAGATGAAACAGACTTCAGGGTGAAAAAGATAACAAGAGACAAAGATGGACATTTCATAATGTAAAGGGGACTATACAACAAGAAGACATAGCAGTCATCAATATTTATGCCGCCAATCAGGGAGCACTGAAATA
Source organism: Rhinolophus sinicus (assembly GCF_057876585.1). Classification (NCBI taxonomy): domain Eukaryota; kingdom Metazoa; phylum Chordata; class Mammalia; order Chiroptera; family Rhinolophidae; genus Rhinolophus; species Rhinolophus sinicus. Next base: position 33,763,362 of record NC_142507.1, read on the forward strand.
TACCAAGCATCTACTAACAGAACTAAAGGGAGAAATTGACCAAAACACAATTATACTAGGGGACTTAAACACATCATTGACAGCTATGGATAGATCATCCAAACAGAAAATAAATAATGAAATAGCAGCCCTAAATGACACATTAGATGAAATGGACATAACTGACATATATAGAGCACTTCATCCTAAAACATCAGACTACACATTCTTTTCTAGTGTACATGGAACATTCTCAAGGATAGACCATATATTGGGACATAAAATCAGCCTCAGCAAATTTAAGAAGATTGAAATCATACCAAGCATATTCTCTGATAACAAGGCTTTGAAATTGGATATCAACTGCAAAAAAGAAACCAGGAAAAAACACAAATACATGGAGATTAAACAACATATTTTTCAAGAACGACTGGGTCAAAGAAGAAATTAGGGAGAGATGAAAAGATACATAGAAACAAATGACAATTAAAATACAACTTACCAAAATTTTTGGGATGCAGTGAAAGCAGTTTTAAGAGGGAAATTTATATCATTACAGGCCTATCTCAAGAAACAAGAAAAATCCCAAATAAGTAACTTCATGTTACACCTTAAAGAACTAGAAAAAGAAGAACAAATGAAACCCAAGGTAGCAGAAGAAAGGAAATAACGAAAATCAGAGCAGAACTAAATGAAATAGAGAACAAAAAGACAATAGAAAATATTACCGTGACAAAGAGCTGGTTCTTTGAAAAGAGCAACAAAATTGACAAACCCTTGGCTAGTCTCACTAAGATAAAAAGAGAGAAGACACTAATTAACAAAATCAGAAGTGGAAAAGGGGAAGTTATCACGGACACCACAGAAATACAAAGGATCATCCAAGAATACTATGAAGGACTATATGCCACCAAATTCAATAACCTAGAAGAAATGGAAAAGTTATTAGAAACATATAGCCTTTCAAGGCTGGACCATGAAGAACTGGGAAATCTAAACAGACTGATCACCAGTAACGAAATTGAATCAGTCATCCAAAACCTTCCCAAAATCTGGGACCAGATGGCTTCACTAGTGAATTCCACCAAACCTTCAAAGAGGATCTAATACCAATCCCACTCAAACTCTTCCAAAAATTGAAGAAGAGACAGTACTCCCTAGCTCATTTTATGAGGCCAACATTACCCTGATACCAAAACCTGGTGAGGACAACACAAAAAAGAAAACTACAGACCAATATCTCTGATGAATACAGACGCAAAAATCCTAAACAAAATTCTAGCAAATCGAATACAACAATGCATTAAAAAGATTATTCATCACGACCAAGTGGGGTTCATCCCTGGGGCACAAGGATGGTTCAACATCCGCAAATCCATCAATGTGATACATCACATAAACAAAACAAAGGCCAAAAATCATATGATTATATCAATTGATGTAGAAAAAGCATTTGACAAGATACAACATCCATTTATGATTAAAACACTTACTAAAAGAGGTATAGAAGTAAAATACCTTAACATAATAAAGGCCATATATGACAAACCCTCAGCTAATCTCATAATTAATGGTGAAAAACTGAAGCCCTTTGCTGTATGTTCGATAGCACGATAAGGCTGTCCCCTATCACCTCTGCTTTTCAACATAGTGTTGGAAGTCCTTGCCAGAACAATCAGGCAAGAGAAAGAAATAAAATGCAACAAAATTGGGAATGAAGGAGTTAAATTGTCACTCTTTGCAGATGACATGATGTTATATATAGAAAACCCTAAAGACTCCACCAAAAAACTATTAGAAAACAATCAACGAATACAGTAAAGTTGCTGGCTACAAAATCAACTTACAAAAGTCCATTGCATTCCTATATACTAACAATGAAATCTCAGAAAAAGAAATACAAAAAAACAATTTCTTTTGCAATTGCAGCAAAAAGAATAAAATACCTAAGAATAAACTTAACCAAGGATGTGAAGGACCTATATGCTGAAAACTATAAGACATTTTTAAAAGAAATTGAAGAAGACACAAAGAAACGGAAATTTATTCTGTGCTCATGGATGGGAAGAATCAACATAGTTAAAATAGCCATATTACCCAAAGCAATATACAGATTTAATGCAATCCCCATCAAAATCCCAATGGCATTTTTTAAAGAAATAGAACAAAAAATCATCAGATTTGTTTGGAACCACAAAAGATCCCGAATAGCCAAAGCAATCTTAAGAAAAAAGAACAATAATGGAGGTATCACACTCCCTGACTTTAGCTTGTACTACAGGGCAACAATAATCAAAACATCATGGTCTTGGCAGAAATACAGACACACAGACCAATGGAGTAGAACTGAGAACCCAGAAATAAAACCACATAAATGTGGACAGATGATTTTTGACAAAAAGGCAAAAAACATACAATGGAGAAAAGACAGCCTCTTCAATAAATGGTGCTGGGAGAATTAGATAGCCACATGCAATAGAATGAAACTGGACTACTATCTGTCACCATGTACCAAAATTAATTCAAAATGGATTAAAGACTTGAGCATAAGACCTGACACAATAAACTGCATAGAAGAAAACATAGGTACTAAACTTATGGACCTTGGGTTCAAAGAACATTTTATGAATTTGACTCTAAAGGCAAGGGAAGTAAAAGCTAAAATAAATGAATGGGACTATATGAAACTTAAAAGCTTCTGCACAGCAAAAGAAACCATTGACAAAATAAAGAGGCAACCAACTGAATGGGAGAAGATTTTTGTAAACAGTGTCTCCGATAAGGGGCAATATCTAAAATATACATGGAACTCATGAAACTAAACAAGAAACAAACAACCCAGTTGAAAAATGGGCAGATGACCTGAAGAGACTTTTCTACAAAGAGGACATACAAATGGCAAACAGACATATGAAAAATGCTCAACATCACTTATCATGAGAGAAATGCAAATCAAAACCACAATGAGATATCACCTCACCCTAGTCAGAATGGCTATCATTAACAAGACAAATAGTAACAAGTGTTGGAGAGGCTGTGGAGAAAAAGGAACCCTCATACACTGTTGGTGGGAATGCAGACTGGTGCAGCCGCTATGGAAGGCAGTGTGCAGGTTCCTCAAAATTACTAATAGAATTACCATATGGCCCAGCAATCCCTCTCCTGGGTATCTACCCAAAAAATCTGAAAACATTTATACATAAAGACACATGTGCTCCAATGTTCATTGCAGCTTTGTTTACAGTGGCCAAGACATGGAAACAACCAAAATGTCCTTCGATAGATGAATGGATAAACAAGTTGTGGTATATATACACAATGGAATACTATTTGGTGGTAAGAAAAGATGATATAGGAACATTTGTGACAACATGATGGATCTTGAGAGTATAATGCTAAGTGAAATAAGTCAGACAGAAAAAGCAGAGAACCATGTGATTTCACTGATATGTGGTATATAAACCAAAAGCAACAAAAGAAGAAGACAAACAAATGAGAAACAAAAACTCATAGACACAGACAATAGTTTAGTGGTTACCAGAGGGTAAGGGGGGAGGGGGGTGGGAGATGAGGGTAAGGGGGATCAAATATATGGTGATGGAAGGAGAACTGACTCTGATTGGTGAACACACAATGGGATTTATAGATGATGTAATACAGAATTGTACACCTGAAATCTATGTAATTTTACTAACATTGTCACCCCAATAAATTAAAAAACAAAATGGTCAAAAGACCTGAATAAACATTTTTCCAAAGAAGACATACAAATGGCCAAGATACATGAAATGGTGTTCATCATTACTAATCATCAATGCAAATGAAAACCACACATGAGGTATCACCTCACACCTGCTAGAAGTGGCTATTATCAAAAAGAAAAAAGGAAAGCAAATGTTTGGGAGGATGTGAGGAAAATGAGAACCCCTTTACATTGTTGGTGGGAATGTAAATTGGTACAACCACTGTGGAAAACAGTATGGAGGTTCCTCAAGAAATTAAAAATAGAACAACCATATGACCAGCAATCCCACTTCTGTGTATATATCCAAAGGAAATGAAATCAGTATCTCGAAGAGATATCTGTACTGCCATGTTAATTACAGCATCATTCAAAATAGCCAAGGTACAGAAACCTAAGTATCTGACAATGGATGAACATATGAAAAAAATGTGGTGTGTGTGTGTGTGTGTGTGTGAGTGTGTGTGTGTGTGTGTGTGAGAAATATATATAGTATACATGTATATATTTGTATATATGTTTTCAGACTTAAAAAAGAAGGAAATTCTGCCTTTTGTTACAACATGGATGAACCTGGAGGGCATTACGCTAAGTGAAATAAGTCAGACAGAGAAAGACCAAAATACTACTTATAATATCACTTATATGTGGAATCGAAGAGAAAATAAAAGTCTAACTTATAGAAACAGAGAGTAGAAAAATGGTTGCCAGAGGTTGGGGGTTGGAGAAAAAAGGGAAAGGTTGGTAAAAGCGTACAAACTTTCAGTTATAAGATGAATAAAATCTAATGATCTATTATATAACATGGTCACTGTAGTTGATAACATTGTATTATATTATTAAAAATTAATAAGAATGTAGAACTTAAATGTTCTCACCATGAAAAGCGGGGGCAGGGGAGATAAATACGTAAACGTGAGGTGACAGATTTGTCAATTAGCTCAATAGAATTCCTTTCACAATGAATACCTATATCAAATCATGACATTATACACTTTAAATATCTTGCAATTTTATTTGCCAACTATATCTCAGTAAACCCAGAAAAAACAACAACAACAGTTGCTTAAATCATATAAAAATTACTTTGGTTGATTTAAATAAAAATTATCATATGTGCAATTGATGACATATTGTCCAGTTAATAGTCCTTTTTTGGTATTATCAGACAAAAGCAAATGTTGAAACCTATGTAATTTATTATTTAATCAAATTTTTATCAGTATCTATTTTGTTCATTGTAACTTGAAACTGGTAGGAAAGGGATCCACAGGCAAATTCCTTCAAAGGACTCAGTGGCATAGTTGGAGAGACTGAACATAAATGTACAAAAAGATTATTTAAAATACAATGTATTACCGGAGAAATGTAAAAACGTCAAATGAAAATTTTAAACAAAATTCTTACAGAGATCCAGACATGGGAAATAGTCCTGGACAGGGATGCACAGGGAAGGCTCTACATGAGTTGGAGGCTAAGCTTAACTTGCAAGAGCTTGCAGGGATCAGAGAAGTAGGAACTTAGAGCAGATACCTTGCAGCTACAGGACGGATAATATGACTGAAGACAAAAGCAAAATCATCCCCAGCCTGTTCAGGGGAGGGAAAAAAAAGAGGACAGGCAACGTGTCTAGACAAGAGAGTTTTCAAGGGAAAGAAAGAACTCACCTGACTTTTCCCAAAAGGGAGGAAAAAAAAGCTTTATCAACAAGTGAACCAGCTACAGAGGTATGAGGGTTTTGTTTCATAATCTTCATAACTTTCAAAAAATATTCCGTTCACTTCTATGTTCACAGAAAGTTTCCAAGCTAAGATATCATTTAATGATAAAAGCATTTAACAAAAACTACAAATAAAACAAAGCAAATGTCTCTGTAGCATATTTGTGATTATTTTGTTCAAGATAATATACATATACTGAATATGTTCCCTTGCAAACAAATATGTGTATCTACACACACACACACACCCAAGTTAAATATTAATGAAGATTATATTGCTGGTGTTTTGTTTCTTTTTAAGTAAAATACTGACATTTGTGAGTGGAACTTGAGAGTTAAAAAATCACATAGCAAAATTTAATCAGTAAGAAAAGTGAGAAACGTTTCTTGTGCATCTTCATTAACAATTAGGCGTACGCTCACCCTTACAGAGTATAAAGAAAAGTACTTCCTGGACCTGACACATTTTATTCTCAGAGATCTTCTCGGATTGAATTGTGTCTTCACCTAAGGGTATGGGGTCTGGGTCTGGTGGAAACAGGGAAAGGTTGGTAAAAGGGTACAAAGTTGGCTGTACAATACCCTGAAATAAATGCAACACATCTGTCTGGAATAATAATTTTATCTGACGATCAGGAAGTAGGTAAGGCAAGTTATTTAATAATGAATAACTGAAGAATGGTTTTTATATGAAAGCACATACAAAAAAATTATAGTACAGAATCAAAATACTCCTGAAGTTTTATGAAAAAATGAGGCATCAAGTAAATTTCCTCCATGGTAGGTTTGGTAAGCTATTTTTCCCCAAATGGCAAGAGGAGCAAGGTAGGAGGAGATTTAGGGGGTTTAGAGTAAGTTTATTCTCCTTCGAGGTACTTTGTTAGAAATGTTTACAATATTGTTGCTCTAGTACATTCTTTTTTCTCTCCCATACTTATTTACCCTGCTTTTTACTTAATCTTAGTATTGGAAGAGTAGAAAGATAATGGTCTGTAAGGTTGTTTTTCAGGTTTTAAGGACTACTATCCCATTCTAACCTTTTGTAAGGACCTTTAGTTCTTGTTGCAGGGCCTCTGGGGCTTGAGGCTGTTGACAACACCTCCAACCCCATCTCCATCCTGATGAGTTGGTCCTGGGTACCAAACACTGTCCCTGGGGCTGTGGTAATGCCAGACAATCAGTTCAGTCTGCACCATTAACCTCCAGGGATTAGTAGCTCTCTGTGCAATTGAATGTTCCCAGATTAGTCCCTGTGGTGAGCTACCTGCCAGGACTCAACACAACACGGGCGAGCTAAGGCACTAGCAAAAGACTGAAAGCTCAAACTTGAGCTGAGCAATCAAGATGCTTTTCTCCCACAGTTTACAGCTACTGTGGCATGACCTAGTTTTTCATGCCCAGTTTGTTTTGTTTTGTTTTTCCTTTAAATTTTGGGAACTGATTTACCTGGTAGAATTTGTTTCATGAAAATTAATGGAAGTAATTTCAATTTCCCCCTCATAAAATTGGAAAACATACTGCAACCCAACATATCCTTTAAGCCTTCATTAAGTTTCCATTGTGAACACTTGATACATACATATATATTTTGAAATAGGAGCTCTTGGCCTGGAGCAAGTAAGGGCTAGCTTTTCCTTTGTGTGATAGAGACACTCAAGGAGTAATAGCAAAGCATGTGGGGAGCTCCAGGCCCTGTACGGACTGTTCCCAAAGTGTATAAATCTTAAAACTTGGTCTGGACCTGTCACAGGTGAATGTATTTTTTATGTAAAGTGGTATATAGTTATCAATTTGCATGCTTAAATAAGCATTTTGCAGTCAAACAAGATACAGTAAGAAGAAATAGATGTACTCTATTCTTACCCCTTCTTCTGATTTTTATAAATCACTGTCCTAGTGGAAAGTGTGGCCCAGAAAGAGAGGATTTATTAACGACATTTAGAAATGTAATTTCTGCCATAGAAGGACAGCTCAGAGGCATCTTTTGCGTTTCAGGCGTGGGGTTTAAAATATATGCAATCATTCAGCTAAGGTGACTAAGGCATAAAGTCAAAGCAACTTTCCAAGGACAAAATATGATTCTGTGTTTGGTATAAATGAGAAGCTACGAAATGATTAACTTTGAGATGTTTGAGTTTCCCTGAAAGGTTCCCCCATCTCCCACAGTGCATAGAAAATTGGCAAACCATTGGAAGTTTGAAAAAAAATCGATATATTGACAGAATGTGTAATAACGGATTTGACTGGCTAGTTCTAGTTTAAAGGACTAAATTGATTGATTGGTCTGACGGCTTGGGTGGGAAAATATACTTTGGGGTGATGGTTGCAGTTTATGCACAAAATCTTAATTATAAAGTTAATATTTTCAACATTATATTATAGACTTAAAACTTCAAATAATTGTCTGTAACTTTTCTGTGTCTTATTATACAATAACTAAAATTAGAATTAAGTATCAATTTAGATTTTTCTTTATAACCACAGTACTTGGTCTCTTTTTGCTGTGTGGGGCAGAAGGTTACAAGAAGAAACAGAATGAGGGGAAGGTGGATAGTTAAAACTACCAAATTTTGGGTTACTGATGCCATGTGAAGGGATAGTGACAAAGCAACCCTTGTTGGTATGACTATTATCCAATTTTAAATGGAGTAAGTAGAAAATATATACTTACAGCACATTACAAGTTATTAAATTCCATAAGTTTTTATTTTCCAAAAGAAAATTTTTAGGAAATTTAAGTAGCTGTTTGCATTATTTTACTGCATTTTTGAAAAAATACATGGTAGAACCTCCAGGCTATACCTGCCAGTGTAGCAAAGGCCAACAGCTCAATTTGAGCCAACAGAGTAATGTTAACAATTTCAACACTCTGTCCACAATGCAGCAGCCATTTACTGCCCTTTGCAGGGTAATACATTGACTTTGCTCCCTTTAAAAGGAGACAATTTACTTAAATTGTGCAAACACAATTTACAACAATTAGCAATAGTGTGATTCTTAGACAATGGAGCCAGCTCAAAGTGGGCAACACACAAACTACAACTTTTAACTCAGTAGATGGAAAAGGATTCAAAATTTTATATACACTATACACACTTTTATACTCTTTGATTTTTTCTTCCATTATATATAATACAAAAATATTTTAATACAAAAATATTTTCCTAATATGTGTATTAGAAAAAACAAAGTGTCAATATGTAGCCTATTATTGTGGATATCAGTTTTAACACACTTGTTTTTCCATCCTTTTATTGCACCCCTGTAATGTTAATGGCAAAGAGATATACTCCAACTGCTATGCTCTGGCCTTGCAAAAGACATTATCTGACAACCCTCATGTCAGTAGAAGAAAGTCAAAGACTCCATAATTTGTAACTTATTTTTTGAAGGTCCTTCATGAGTCACTTTTCACATGGTTAAGTGGCAAATGCTGATGACTATAACATCCCAATAAATATGCTCTGACCTGGCCATCACCATACAGACATGAAATCTCCCATTGCTGCTTGAAATTGCATAATAAGGGTGCACTCTTTGGGCTAGGTATTGAGCACCTTATAGGGTGATATTTTTAAAAAATAAACCTTATTTCAGTTACTCATGTTGATTTTATTTTATTTTTATTTGTTTATTTTTGTTTATTCAGTTTGTTAATTTCATTTAGTTTTAGATTTACATGAAAATTAACAACAGAGAGTTTTCATATACCCTCCTACCCAGTTTCTCCAGTTATTAACATGTTATACTAGTATGGTAATTTGTTACAATTAATGAACCAATATTGATGTTATTCCTTTTTGCCTTTTGTCCATCTTCTATTCCAGGATCCCGTCCATGACATTACATTCATTCAGCCATCAGTCTACTCAGGATCCTGCCTGCTGTTACAGTTTGTCAGACTTGCCTTGTTTTGGGTACTTTGTAGGGATCCTTCCACTGGTGTTTATTTGGTGTTTTTCTAATGATCAAACTGGGATTATGGTGTTTTTGGAGGATGACTCAGAGATACAGTGCCATTCTCATCACAGCATATCATGATTACATGTCATCAACATGCCTTATCCCTGTTGGTGTTCACTTTGGTCACCGGGCAGAGTGACCTATTTGTTGGGTTTCTCCACTTTAAAGTTACTCTTTTCTCCCCACTTTCCATACTTGAAGGAAGGAAAGTCAATCTCTATGTATCTAATGTGTAGAGAGTTTTGCTTCATCTCCTTGAAGGAGGAATAGCTACATAAATTATTTTGAATTCTTGTTAATGAAACATTTGTCTCTTTTATCCATATTCTTATTTTTGAATCACTATTCATATCAGTATAGGCCCACAAATATTTATTTTGTAGTCTGGATTTTAAACCAATACTCTTTTATTTATCTGTTGCTCAAACTTTTTCACCTTTGTCCATTGGAGCTCCTTCAGTTGTCCCATGTCACCTTGACACACTCCCATAATTATGGGTTTGTTTGTTTTTTTGTTAACATTTCATAACTTTCTAGCACTACAAGATGCTCTGGAATCATCTTGTAAATTTTTGCTCCATTCTAGAGAGCCATTTCTCAAAAACAAATGGTTTTATTGAAGAATATTAGAAATCAAGATAATGGGGCTTACGTGCTTGTTAATGCTAGAGCGTCCTTGATTCTAGGCCCTGTTAACTGACAGAACAAGGAACTATATGTACGTATAATACCACAGGCATATACACATATAAATATCTATACATGTTTCTGCACATACGTATCTATACTATAATAAGCTACATATGAGTTCATACTGATGTCTCCAATTCAGGAGTCATGTATCATTCGAGCCTCATACCTTGCTTAACTGTAGACTCCCACGCTAACATTGAAAAACTGGTTCCCAACCTCCATAATGCACTTAATTGCTTACTTGCAGAATACGTGTATAGTGGCATCAGAATTAGCCTATACCACTGTGGGAAATAACTTTAGCAACTAGAGTACAGAGCTTACACTTAGTTTCTGTCACCTTCAGTCTTACAGGCTTCCTTGTTTCTCAGTTACTTAGGTCAACAACTTTTCCCTTTACCCCCTTCAATAAGATTGTTTCATACATTTGTTATGCAGTTATATTGTTTTATTACATTCTATATTCCAGCCTGGTGTAAATCTCCTAAATTATGTTTTTATATTTTCATACTGTGCTATAAAGTTCTATGGATTCTAGCACATGCATAGTGTCATGTATCCACCGTTACAATATTATACAGAATCATTTCAAGGCCCTAAAAATCCCGTGCTTTAATTATTCAACCTTCTTTCCTCCCCACTGAATCCCTTGCAACCACTGACATTTTTACTGGCTGTAGTTTTGCCTTTTCCAGAATGTGATTTAATTGGAGTCATACATTATGTATGTATGTATGTATGTATGTATGTATGTATGTATGTATTCAGTAGTATGTATGTATTCATACCGTATATATTCAGGCTGGCTTCTATCACTTATACTATGCATTTAAAGTTCATCCATCTTTTTGGTGACTTGATAGCTGAATAATATTCAGCTTTTTATTACTGAATAATATTCCATTGTATACATGTACCACAGTTTATGTATTCAGCAATTGAATAACACCTTGGTTGCTTCCAGTTTTTGTAAATAAAGCTGCTGTAAACTTTTGTATGCACATAATTTTTCAAATAAATTGGGTTTAATACTTAGGTATGTGTTTGCTGCATCAAAGGATTAGAATATGCTTAGCCTTGTAAAAACATGCCATGTTGTCATTCAGTTTGGTTTTACCATTTTCCATTTGGTTATACCATTCATTGGCTATACCATTGGCCATTTCTATCAGCAATGAATGAATGTTCCTATTACTCTTTATCCTCTTTATCCAATGCTATTGATTGGTATTGTTAGTTTCTGTTTCTAGTTTAAGTCCATTGGGTTTAAGAACATACATTATATGATTTTTAGTCTTTTAAACTTGGGAAGTTATGTTTTATTTTCCAGAATGTGGTTTATATTGGTGAATGTTTCATTTGAAATTGAGAAGAATGTGTATTCTACTGTTGCTTGGTGTTCTATTAATGTCAGTTAGATGAAATTGATCAGTAATGCTGTTCAAAGCAAATCCACACATACTGATTTTCTGCATGCTTAAATTATAGATTACTTAAAAAGTAGTGTTAATGTTTCCAGCTCTCATAGTAGAGTTATCTGTTTCTCCTTTCAATTCTATCAATTTTTGCCTCACATATTTTATCATTCTGTTGTTAGATGCATACACATTTAGAATTGTTTTTGTCTTCTCAAAGAATTGACTTCTTTATCATTATGTAATGCTCTTCTTTATCCCTGATAATTATCTTTGTTGTGAAGTCTGCTTTGCCTCAATATAGCTACTTGGTTTTTATCAATCTCTTCACATCCTAAGCATATCATGTTCAAACTGCAAAAAGCCAAACACAGAAAACAAACACCAACTTAAAATTTTATATTCAGTGAAATTATATTTCAAAAGTGAAGGAAAATTAAAGATGTTTGCAGACAAACAAACTTTAGAGAATTTATCACCAGCATATCTACCTGCAATTAATGTTAAAAAAAAGTTCTTTAAGGAGAGAGAAATGATATAGGTCAGAATCTCAGATCTACATAAAGAAAGTAGGAGTGCAGGAGAAGGAACTAATGAAGATAAAATATAATCTTTTCTTTTTCTTTTTTTTTTTTGTTGTTGTTTTTTTTTGTTGGTTTTTTTTTTAATTAAATTTATTGGGGTGACAATTGTTAGTAAAATTACATAGATTTCAGGTGTACAATTCTGTATTACATCATCTATAAATCCCATTGTGTGTTCACCACCCAGAGTCAGTTCTCCTTCCATCACCATATATTCGATCCCCCTTACCCTCATCTCCCACCCCCCACCCACCGCCCCCGTTACCCTCTGGCAACCACTAAACTATTGTCTGTGTCTATGAGTTTCTGTTTCTCATTTGTTTGTCTTGTTCTTTTGTTGTTTTTGGTTTATATACCACATATCAGTGAAATCACATGGTTCTTAATTGATCTAAAAAATAACTGTTTACTTAGAATGATAATAGTAACATTGCATTGAGTGATTATAGCATATAGGAGTACGTAAATGAAATGAATGACAACAATGTTATAAGAGATAAGAAGTAGGAATTGGTATTTATCAAGCTCTTCATATTATTTGAGCTTCCTGGATTTGGGGTTAGGTGTCTGTCATTAATTTTGGAAAATTCTCTGCCTTTATGCTTCAAAGGTGTTTTTACTCCATTCTCTCTTCATTCTCCCTCTGATATTCCAATTTCATGAATGTTATACCTTTGGAAATGATCTCACAATTGTTGATTTTTTTTTTGTTAATTTTAATTCTTTTTCATATTTCACTTTGACATCTCTTCAAGCTATGTCCAGTCAACTGATCTGCTCTTCAAAGGGTTTTGCTTCTGTTACAGTGTTTTAGATTATTTTCTCATGGAGTTCCTATTTCTCTGTTCAAATTCCCATTTTTTTTTTTGCATGTTGTCTACATTGCCATGAGAGCTGTTAATATATCAATCAAACATCTGTATCATATTTAAGCCTGGTTTTGATGCTTACTTTTTCTCTTCAGATTTTTTTTTTCTTGTCTTTTATCATGCCTTGTAATTTTTGTTGAAAACCAGACATGAAGTACCGGGTAATAGGAACTGAGGTAAATAGGCCTTTAGTGTGAGAGTTTATGTTTATCTGACTATAGCTGTAAGTTCTAGAGGCTTTAAATTCCTCTAGTGTATTTGTTTTTTTCTCCCCTGTTGACTTTGGTCTTCACTATCACTTCTCCTTAGAGAGAGTCTATGTCTCACAGCTCTTTCATCTATAATTCACTATTATACTGGAGCCACATTGGTGTGGTGGTAAGGCGTGGGGGATGAGAATCGTTCTATAAATTTATGATTAAATCTCAGTCAGCCTCTGTCCTTGGCCTGTGACCCTTACGACCATTTCTTAGGTATATTTCCCTGCTTGGATGAGACAAGAGGGATATAGGAGGCTGGAATGAGAAAAATGTCCTTCCTTCAACTGAAATAAGGCAATGGTAGTCTTTTCCCTTGGAGAACAGGCCTTTGTTATGGAAAACACTCTGGCTATATCACACAATGATTACTCAAACCTAGCCAGAGTCACAAGATCTTTTCTCAGTGAGAACTTAATAGGGTTTCCAAACCATGAAAATGTGGGGCTACCCTAAGACTGTGATGCTAGGAATTTCTAACTCTCACACTTGTCCACACTTAGCCTCACACAATTCCTCAAAATATTGCTCCTGTGGCTTCTGCTCCTAACTGCAAATTTGAGCTGTTCCTCTCTAATTTCACCTAGCTTACCAGATTTCAGGTGGCAGTTTGCTCTGTGACCTCTCATTGCTGGTGACTCAAGAAAAGTTATAAATTTTCAGTTTGTTCAACTTCATCTTGGTTAAGAAGGGGAGTAATGAATTCTAAGCTCTTTGCATGTTGAAGCAGATTCTAGTAGTCTACATAAGGTAATATTTTAAAAAGTGACGTTCTATAAGAAATAACGAAATAAATCCTTACAATTAACATGCACTGAGCACTGTGTTATGTCCTTTATACATGGTCTATTATTTAAAAAAACAACAAATCTATAAGACAGCTGTCAGGAGAGCTAGTTTCCAATACTGTATGCTTTTTATTAATTCATGTTGCCGTGTGTTTCAGAAACCTTGATCTCTTACATTTAAATGAAAGAAATATAATAAAATATTTTATTTAGCTGAAAATATTTTGTTCAGCAGGATTAAAATGTATTAATTACTGAAACAGTGTTTGACAAGCAGACTGCATGTTCATAAAAGGCCTGGAGACTTCTATCAAACATTCTTTTTTCTTCTGTTTGGTCTTTAAATGAATTACAGTTTATTCATACACCTCCAGAATTAGAATAGGATATTTTCTTTAAAAATGAAATGGCAGTTGATTTTTCAAAAAGGTCAATTCTGCACAACTGGGAAAACCTGCTTTTTTAAAGAACTATACTTCAACTAAAGGGAAGTTTTATAGGACAGTGCCAGGACAGAGAATTTCTTAACAACATGAGAACTGTACCAAAAAAATATTGCAATATATTATACTGTATTTTCTTCAGGAAAGTAAGCCTCCTGGAACTCAATTCTTTCATACTAATCACAGCAGTAATTAGAGATGGTTGATTGGTTCATGATTCCTCTCCATGTTAAGTGCAAATACACAACCAAAGTCTCTCCCTTCTCCCACCCTACCTCCAGAGCCATACAGGGAGACACTAAGTTGTTTGGCCTCAGGGAGAGGACTGGAAGGACAGATACCGTTTTTCTCCCATGTAGCCGGCAGACAGGTGCCATCTTTCCTATATTGAGCTGTCCACCACATAGCCGAATCTTAATTTATATTGGACTTGTATACTCTTCTTACCCCTGGGACCCTGCTGGATCCAAAGTGAACAATGCCTAAAGCACTTTCTCCTCAAATAGCCAGCCCCACCTATATTGCACTTTTTCTTGAACAATTCTCAGGGACTTGCAGGTCCCAGGCAAATGACAGCTAGCCTTGGTGTGTTCTGAGCCTTTTGCTGAGTAGCTCCAGGCTTAGCACCGACACCAAATCAGAATCTATATTAACCTGGTGAGCATCACTCAGCCCACCCTGGTGACTCCCTGAGATGCTGCCTCATTCAACTCACATATCTCATGAGGCCTTATCAGCAGCTGAGCTTTACAGGAGCTGGCAGGTGACAGCAGGATTCCAAGTGTCCTGGCCTTTTTGCAAACCAACCACAGGTCAGGTACTGGTGGCAGTCATCCTCAGTTCACAGTGTGTCTGCTCCCATGTGCCTTCAGGTCCAGAACAAGCAGTGATGAACCACAGCTTTGTAGCTCCTACCAGGTATTCCCCACCCAGTCACAGTGTAGGCTCACCTGGGCCTACACTGGAGCTCCTCCCAAAGGCCCAGAACCAACACACCTGGAGGTTAACTTCAGACCACAGCAAAACACAACCCAATTAGCCCCCAGAGCAGCACAGCCAAAGAGTACTCTCAACAGGCACCAGAGCCCCTTGGGCAAATCCCGCATTTTAGGTTAAGTCCTCCACGCAGCAGCCTGTAAGC
The DNA here is from genome assembly GCF_057876585.1 of Rhinolophus sinicus. Classification (NCBI taxonomy): domain Eukaryota; kingdom Metazoa; phylum Chordata; class Mammalia; order Chiroptera; family Rhinolophidae; genus Rhinolophus; species Rhinolophus sinicus. The sequence goes on from NC_142507.1 coordinate 33,778,956, forward strand.
TGTAGATATGGCCAAACCCCACATCCAGTCAGTCTGAGGGTCAGTCTCACCCACTGATGTCACAATAGCAATCAAGTCTAAACTATAACAGGAGGGCAAACACAAACCACACAGGTTACCATGGAGACTGCACCACTGGGCCTGACAGGGAACCTACTATATAATGTTACCCGGCCAAAATTGGGAGACATAGCAGATTACCTGAACGCATAGAAACAAACACAGAGAGGCAGCCAAAATGAGGAAGCAAAGAAATGTGTCAAATGGAAGAAAAGGAGTAAACTCAAAAAACAAAAACAAACAAACAACAACAACAAAAAACTCAACAAACTAGAGATAGGAAGTATAAAAAAGGACATAGAAACCATAAAAATTATTCATCAGAAGTGAAGAATACAATGACTGCAATGAAGAATATACTAGAAGGAATTACCAGCAGACTACATGAAACAGGATCAAATCAGCAATTTGAAGACAAGGTAAAATAAAACACCCAATTGAAAAAGCAAAAACAAAAAGAATGAAAAAAAAAAAAAAGGACAGTTTCAGAGACTTCTGGGACAAAACCAAGCATAACAACATCTGCATCATAGGGGTACCAGTAAGAGAAAAGAGAAAGCAAGAGATTCAGAACCTATTCGAATAATGACTGAAAACTTTCCTAACCTGATAAAGAAAATAGACAAACAAGCCCAAGACACTCAGAGAGTCCCAAACAAAATGAACTTAAAAAGGCCCACACCATGACACATTATAATTAAAATTGCAAAGGTAAAAGACAAAAAGAGAATCCTAAAAGCAGCAAGAGAAAGGCAACTAGTTATTACAAGGGAGCTCTCATAAGACTATCAGCTGATTTCTCAATAAAGACTTTGCAGACCAGAAGGGGTTAGAAATGAAATATTCAAAGTGATGAAAAGCAAGGACCTACAACCAAGATTACCCTCCCCAGCAAAGCTGTTACTTAAAATTGAAGGAAAGATAAAGAGCTTCCCAGACAAGAAAAAGCTAAAAGAGTTCAACACCACCAAACCGGTTGTACGAGAAATGTTAAAGGAACTTCTTTAAGAAGAAAAAGGAGAGGAGGGAAGAACACAAAGATGAATAATAAAATGGCAATAACTTTGTATCTATCAATAATCACTTTAAGTATAAATGAATTAAATACTCCAATCAAAGGACATAAAGTAGCTGAATGGATAAGAAAACAAACCAATACATATGTTGTGTATGAGATACCCCTTCAAATGCAAGGACACACAGAATGAAAGTAAAGGGGAAAAGATATTTCATGCAAATGGAAACAAACAAAAAACCTGGGGAGGAAATAAGTCAGACAGAGGAAGACAAATACCATGTGATCTTACTTATATGTGGAATCCAAAGAACAAAATAAATGAACAAACAAAACAGAAATGGACTCATAGATACTAAGAACAAACTGAAGGATGCCAGAGGGGAAGGGGGTTGGAAAGGTGTGTGAAAAAGGTGAATGGATTAAGAAATACAAGTTGATAGTTACAAAATAGTCACGGGTATGTAAGTACAGCATAGAGAATAGAGTCAATAATGTTGCAACTTGTCTGTATAGTGCCAATTGGGTACTAGGCTAATCGTGGGCATCACTGCATAAATTCCATAAATGTCTAACTACTTTGCTGTACACCTGAAAGTAATACAAAATAACACTGAATGTCAACTGTAACTGAAAAAAATAATTTTCAAAAACAAAAGCAATCCCGGTACTAAAACGTTCTGTGGAATAAACGTACGTTGTGAGCATGCTGTTTTCAAGTGCCATGGAAAGATTAGGGAGAACGTGAGCAGTATTGGTGGCAGAATTTTATGTTGTTAATACAGGGGCCACTTGAAGCTGGCTGACAGCACAAAATGCAGAGTTCTTTTAGGAATAAGGAAAGAGGGAGGGGCGATTTCTCCAAATTTCTAATAGAGGGTGGGAGCAGAGGGGAAAGAGGCATTAGATTACAGAGCGTTTTTTTAAAATTATGTTATGAGCTTTATCTATAGTATTTTCTTTTGAAACGCTTATATTATTCTTCTTTCCTCTACTATCACTGTTGGCCAGGATAAGATTAATGTGTCTTCCGAGTTTTACGTGGAAGACCGGAGCCTCAGCAGGTCTTTCTGCTCAATGCAGCACAGCCCAGCAAGTCGTAGGGAAACTCACTAGCAGGGCTGCAGAGCAAGCCCACGGGGCCATTGTGAACACTGGGTTGACCAGTCTCCTTGGACCAGGGACAAGAACATGTTAAAAACAGAGCATGTCAGATTGCCTGGTTGGGCAAACTGCTAGGTGGGCAGAATCAATGCTACAAACAAGAACAAAGGGAAACTTATCATTGAAAAGGTATCCATCAAAATTTCTAAAGGTTGCCTATAAATTTTTTTCTCTGAAGATTTCATGCTTCTAACATTTACAGAGGTTGAAATTTTAACCTGGTTAAACATGCTTGGCTCTTTCCTTTCTAAGCCATCACTATGTACTTCTAAATAGCATCCTAAAAATGTTTTCCGAAATATGTCTTACCATGGATCTTTCTCAGAAAGCTGATTACTGTGAATCTAGAAAGGTACTCAGGTTGATTCTTGATTATGTGCACTAACAGAGAGGAGAAAGGGGCAAACAATCTAAACTGCCCGTTGCGATATTTTTCCAGGATATGTAACTTTATAGTTGTGCATAATTTTTCCCTCCTCGGAAGCCCTCAAGTGTTCCCATCACCTACAGGATAAAGTCCAAAACACCTAGCATGCCCTTTGTGATCTGTGACTTACCTATGTTTCCGTAGGTCTCTGTTCTCCGATCATACTATTTGTGGTTCTTTTCATCTCCATAGCTTTCATATCTATGAACTAAAATGTGACTGAAATTCCCTACTCCTCTTTTTTCACTTGGCAAATTTTTATCCTTCCATCCATAATATACTCAGACTCTCTGTGAATATCTTTTCCTTTCTCTGATTCAATTTACTGGGAGACAATAAAAAGCTCTACATTATATTCTCTCAGAATTCCTACCTCCCTCTCAGAACTCGTGGCACCATAGAATAATCGTCTACTTATATAGACAAAAGTGTGAGGTACTTGAGGCCAGGGACCACTCAGAATTCCCAAGGTTCCCCAGTAGCAGCCTAATTAATGGGAAATGCCTGAGGGACTGAGTTATGACAAGAAAAGGTAGGTTAGAAGATGGCACGAAGCGAGATACCTTCAGATTCTCCAACACGATATAAAAATCTCCCCAGAACAAACTAATTTGACATTTCATATGTGCATTTCCAACCCGCACCCCAAATTCAGAGAGAAACAGAAGACATGGATACAATTATCCTCCCCAAACAGTGTTTAGTTTTCCAACACATTTAACAAATGACTTCCAGGCAGAAAGAACTCACTGTCTCACAAGGAAGACCATTCCATTCTTGAATGTTACTAATTGTTAGAAAGTTTTTCTTTCTTTGTTCTAAATATCAAACCAAATCTTTTATTTCCTGTTAATTCCATTCTTCTCCTCTAATCTGGCAGTTAGAACTTGCTTTGACGGTGTCGGGCGGGGTGTCATGCAGGATCTCAGCTCCCGCTCCCCACACAAGAACACAGGATATGGTGAGGCCAAAAAGGAACACACACGGAGCCATGGATAGGAGGTTCTTCCACTATATTCTCGATGGCGGCATCCGCCTCTCCACAATCCGCGCTTGCTAGCTCAGCCACCATCTTCTTGCTAGCCCTCCATTCGCTGCTAGCATAGCCACGGCAGTTACGTTAGTGGCCAATGGCTCACTGGTTACAGCTGACGGCCAACTAGCCACAGCTGATGGCCGTCCAATCACAGTTGATGGTCATTTACTACGTGAGCCAGCACCTTTCCACGTGAGGCTGAGAGCCTGGAAACTGCACTCCTGGCTCAGTCCCCACACTCCACCCCTACAGGGTCTTGCCTCACAATCTACACGACAAGCGTCTTCCGCGAGGGGCCCTGCGTGAGGAGACTGGAGGTGAATGCAATATCCTGGACACAGCCAGGGTTTCTCAGGGCACCACCAGTGCTTCTGGGAACAACCAGACTTCCTGGACTTCTTAGGGTACCACTAGTCTCCCCGGGCACAGCCAGGGTTTCACAGGGCACCACCAGTTCTTCTGGGCACAGCCAGACTTCCTGGGCTTCTTAGGGTACCACCAGTCTCCCTGGGTACAGCCAGGGCCTCTCAGGGCACTGCCCCTCTCTCTGGGCACAGCTAGACTTCCTGGACAAAGCCAGGGTCTCTCAGGCTACCTTCTGGGCACAGCCAGTCTTTCTCACATATTCTCCATGGTGGCTGGTTGAGACACAAAAGCAAACATCTGCCAGTTCCACTACACGGTGTACGTTCCCTAACAAACTGTCAACCAGTCCATTAAATTAGGGATGGAAGGCAATTCCCCATCCCTATAGTCCATAGCCCCCATAGTCCATAGTCATTCGCCAGGGCTGTCCTGGGGGTGAAGGACGAACTTGACCTCACCCTCATCTCTCACGGAGGACTCAGCAAGCGTTTCCTCCTGGGACTACAAGTCCTGCATCCAGGCTGCCTCATCAAGCACTTCCCAACCCACAGGGCTGCAACAACCTTCGCTTTCTCCAGCTTACGCTGGTTGGGGAACCATCCACTTCTTCCGACCCCTCCACGGGGGTCCAGCTCTCTGGCAGCTGCTCCTCCTGGTCTTCCTGAGACTGAGTGGTCATACGCAGAAGCTGTTCCACCGCCCTTTGGGGAGCTTTGGCCGGCACCGTGCCCTGCTCGCTGCGCCATGTGTCGTGTGCAGTGGCCTGCGGGGTCTCAGCTCCCGCTCCCCACACAAGAATACAGGATATGGTGAGGCCAAAAAGGAACACACACAGACCCATAGGTAGAGGAGTCATACCACTATTTTCTCGACAGTGGCATCTGCCTCTCTGCAATCCGCTCTTGCTAGCTCAGCCACCATCTTCTTGCTAGCCCCCATTTGCTGCTAACGTAGCCACGGCAGTTACATTAGTGGCCAATGGCTCACCGGTTACAGCTGACGGCCAACTAGCCACAGCTGATGGCCATCCAATCACAGTTGATGGTCATTTACTACGTGAGCCAGCACTTTTCCACGTGAGGCTGAAAGCCTGGAAACTGCACTCCTGGCTCTGTCACCACAGTCGGGCTTAAAGAATAAAGTTAACATAATTTCGCATATATAAAAAAAATCATCCAACATTTGAAATCTGAGATCTGAGGGAAGTTACTTATGTTCTCTGAGACTCAACTTTCTTTTTAAAATCTTTCAATGGAGTCATTATAGCACCAACCTTACACAGTCATAGTGAGGACCATTAATGCCCAGGAGAAGTTTGTGACAGGGAAAAAGATGAAAGTAGGTTAACATGCAGTTCTCTTCCTACCTTTTCTTTCCAAACACCGAAAGTAATGAAAAATTATGCTAGATATTCCAGTAGAGAAGTGGAAAATCCGTGCCTCTGGGAAACCAGGAAGGAAAGGCTTTCTTTGAGAATAACCGCAATACCCAGATGCTGGAGGGAGACCGGACTACAGGCTCCAGAGACAGTGGAGACAGGAACCTGCCCCCCGCAGCACCTGGGAAGGAGGCCAGTCCTCAGACAAGAGAGGCCATTGAGTCCTCACACCTGTGGCCTGGCAAATGGAGCAGACTGTCAGCCATGATGACAGGGCCTCCATAGTACTGTGGATCCTTCCATTAACCTGAGGGGTAAAGTCCCCAAGACTGATTGAGTTTAAAATACCCTCTATGTTAAGGAAGACGACATCTTAAAATTAAAATGCATACTTCTGGCATGCTTGAGTTCGTATAACAAAATAATGCTTTAAATACTCTGAATAAAATAAATAGGGTATTATGGTGGAAAGGAAGTGTTCAGAACAGGCCTCTCTGAGAACATTTTTACCCTAAGATCTGAAAGAAATGTGTCAGCTATGTAAAGGGCTGGAGGCAGAGAAACAGTCAGCTTGGGGCCATTAGGTAAAAAGGAGCTGTGCACGTTTAAGCCCTGAAGAAAGACCCGTGTGGCTAAAACGTAGTAAGTTAAGGGCAAAGTGGCAAAGATGAAGGAGGCGACGTCCTATGTATTCAGGGCTTTCTAGACTGAATTTGGATGTTACTCTGACTGCGATGGAAAGCCATGGCAGGGTTTTAAGTATGAGACTAGTTTTACGTAGTTTGCCTTTTAAAACTACCATGTTGACTGTTGTGTGAGAATGGATTTCTCCTTGTTTCCAGCTGGTGAAAGAGGATGAACATGGGTGCCAGTTACTGAGATGAGGAAGGCCACAGGAAGAACAGGATAGAGGATAGAAATACACATCTCTACAAGGGCTACATTAGGTTACAAATTCCGAGGAACGGCTCTCCAGTGTTTGTTTATATCAATTGATTCTGTGTTCCACCTGTGGCCCTAGCATCTTTTCAGTACAAATCCATAAGAGCTTCCTTTGTTAGTGAAGGACAACATCTTATAAGGATCAACATATTCGGTTGCTCGATGTGCAAATACATACAGTTTATAGCTAGATGTTTGGTAGCAAATGTCTTTCAAAGTATCTCATTGTCAGAAGCACAACTAAGAATTGCTTTTATTTCAGTGTATCTATATTAGGTGTAGAGAGTTGTTTTCTCTTCAACTAGTTAATCATTGTTTTAGGTATTTCAGGATGGTAGTAATATATCAAATTACCATAGACTGCGTGGCTTAAGCAACAAAAATTTGTTTCTCATGTTTCTGGAAGCTGGAAGTCTGAGCTCAGGGGAACAGTATGGTTGGGTTCTTGATTAAGGCCTTCTTCCTGGTTATGGTTTCACATGGTGAAGAGAGAGCAATCATCTATCTCATGTCTGTTTTTATAAGGGCATTGATCCCATTCATGATGGTTTCACACTCAAAACCTAATTACTTCCCAAAGACCCCACATCCAAATACCATCACATGGTGGGTAGGACTTCAACATATGAATTGGTGGGGGGAACACAGACATTCAGTTCATGGCAATGATCTGATACTACCATTTTCCAATGAAAATGAGTATCTTATTTATGTATTCTTCTTTAATTTATTTGTTTAATTTATTCATCTCCTTTCATTTTCATTCAGCACTTTAAATTTTTTTCTTTCCTAATGGTCATTTATTCTTGTATTTAAAGTATATTCTTTCATCTTAGATTTCCTTGTTAAACTTGTAATATTATTTTACATGCATCCATTAACACTATTATACTTGACCGATTTTTACTCTGTCAACCTATGCTGTTTTTATGGTCTGTCATGTCAGTATGCTTCTATCTGTTCCTTTGCCCCCAATTGATGAATAGTGTTTTATAGTGAGCACACTAGTAGTAGCAGTTACCTAGATTGCCTCCAACTTCCTGTTACCACAAACAATATTGTAGTGAATACTCTAGTGTGTTTTTAATGGATACACCTGAGAATTTCCCTGAAACATATACCTAGGAGGGAGATTGCTGGATCACATTGTATTTATATTTCTAATTTGACTACTGACAGATTGCTCTTTAGAATGCCTGCACCAGTTTGCACTCCCACAATGTGTATCTTTACACCTCCAAAAGATTTGAAGAAAACATCTTGTCTTATTCATCTTTCTATCTACTGTGATTTGCTCAGCACCTGTCATAAAGTCCTAGCTCAATACATTTATAAACTTCAGCCAGAAAACCTAGTATATAGATGTATGAAGAGTTGCTTTTAAATATTTGAATGATCTAATACCAAAATAACACTTTTCATAAAATAAGAATATAGTATGAGCATTACTGCAGTTTCTTTTCTTTTTAAGCTTAATAATTTTGCTTTACTTCACATTCTAATATAGGAAAATTACTATCACTATTGCTTTCTTTCTCCTATCGGATTTCTCTGAATTATCGACACAACAACAATCTATTTCATATGATATCCTGTTAAAAAATAGTCTGCAGTCAATAATTTAACTCAGTTTTCAAATTACCCCTGCCTCCTACTTTTCTTTATGTTTTATTATGATGATTTAGTTCTTCAAAGAACTTTGCTTTCTCCACTGGAACCAGGTATATTGAAGATGAAATTGTGTTGTTATATAAGAAGAAATATTTTAATTCTACCTATTAACAATGTAGCCTCTATTCTTGACAGCATCTTTTGAAATATTGTACTTTGGAAAATGTGTAGTTTTTACCAGGAAAACTAATTTTTTTCCTCTTTTTCTAGATTGGTACAACATGTCCCTGCACCAGGACAATAAACATAAACATTCCTTTTCCAAAGATCTTGTTGCTGATGCCAATTGATGTTTAATAAGATATTTTGTATTCAAACACCCCGTTTTATAAAGTTTGAGTCATCACGCTTCCTAACAATAATATGTAACTTTGGGATAGGTAGAGGTACTTTGTAGAAACAGCAGTTTATCATTTACTTCTATTTCCCTTAAGATATATGTTTTTTCTTTGTTTTTCTATGAGGTTTTTTCCACAAAATTGCTGCAATTGTTTTCAATTTTATAATCTTTGTCACAAACTAAATGTCTTATGATACTTTGTGTTTTTATGTATCAACACTTCACAGCTTTTCATAAACATGAACAAACCTATACCCTGTGACACAGTATAATAATGGTTGATTCTCATCGGAAGTACTTGGTTAAGTCTCTGCTGATAAAATATTTTTGTTGGTTATGGCTTTATCCCCATCTTCATAATTATAATCATTTAAGTGAGACCAACGGGTCAAAAATGTTGCTTATAAGTATTCGAATTATTCTTTTCCAATATAAGAAGGAATCCTTCTTATTGTCACTGCTTTAAGAATGTCAGAGTACATAATGACATAATTGAAAAGGCTTGATGTACCAGCTGATTTAGAGCATAGATTCAGCTGCTGGACTAGAAATCCCAAATAAAAATTGTTTAAACAACCCAGAACTTTACTTCTCCCTGATGTAACACACAGATTGAAACATCCCAGGGTTGGTACCAAGGTGACAGGGACCAGACTTCTGTCTTGTTGTTATGCCACCCCTAAGATATTGTTTTCATCCACATGATCCAAGAGTAATCTCCACCATATCCACATTCCAGCTGGTAGAAGGTGAGAAAGGAAGGAAGGAAGAAGCAAGATTCTTCTTTTGAAGGTTGTGATTCAGAGGTTGAAAATATCATTTCCAATAAAATCCCTTTGACCAAAACTTAGTCATATAACCATACATAACTCCATAAAAGACTTGAAAACATAGTCTTTATTCTGCATGGCCATCTATCCAGCTCAAATTAAGGAGCTCCATTCAATTAGAAAAAGGGGAGAATTGACATTGGGAAATAAGCAGCCATATCCTTCATACACTATAACTTACTTTCAATTTATATGCCCCCATCCAGAGTGGATAACATTTAAAAACGTATGGAAACAATCCTAACATTTTATTAACAGAGGATGGATGATACATCTGAATAAATAATGAGCTTTCTGTTTATGTGAAGATTCCATTCTGCCAGTCACAAACCTCCCAGACTTCCAAAGTAAAAGTAAACAGGTATAATTTTTCTATCAGTGAAGGAAAGATCCAAGCGGATTCAAAACTCTCAATTTTTATTTGTAGTATCTTTATAGTATCTTAAAAAGGGTCTTTATAGTATCTTAAAAAGGGTCTTTACTTTTCAAATATAATGGTGATGCAATTCTTTACTTGGGGGTGAAATAGCTCCTGTTTGTGACTAGTGAGCGTGATGCAGAAGAGGAAGTCCAGGTGTTTCCAGACAAGTCCTGAGAAGGAACAAAGTCCAGAAATGTGATTTGTGTGTGTTTGCGGGGGGCGTACGGGGGGCGCTGAACTGAGTTCTAAATGTATGGCATGATGTAGTCAAGAGAACTGATGATTGAAAAGCTCCCCACTTTTTTCTAGAACAGACACTGTTAGTGCTCACCAAGATTTCCTTTAGGAGCCTGGTCAGTCTGCACCTAACTGCTGCAGGCATTGGCTGCAGAAGCTCACATCTGCACCTTCTCCCAAGGATTGCCTTTAGTTAATAGCAGTTGCCTTGCTTGGAGATGCCTAAGGTTTACCCTGGCCCACAGCCAATGACTAGCAGAGTATTTAAAAGCCCAGCCACTTGCCTCCAGGTAGACCAAACTCAGTAATGTGATATACTCTCCAGGAGTTCCAGTAGGATTGGACTGAGTCGAGACTCATCCTACAACTCTATCTTTGTTAAGCTTCTTCCCCTCCCTATCTTCACTCCCTTCAATAAATCCCTGATAGCACTCCTCCAACAAATACTTGGAAAAGAATTCCCATCTCAGGCTCTGTTTCTAAAGAAGCCAAACTAAGACATTTTTCTTTAAGTAGGTTTAATTTTTTGTTAATGTGATATGTAATCATACATACGCAGAAAGCACGCTCAATCTATGTCATCATCAACTATCATCTTGATTAGGGACATCCATATATTTCACTGATGATTCCCTTAATCACAAAATAATGTATGTGGACTTGATAGCACAGAGAACTATTGCTTATTTAATCTAAATATTTTCAGTCATAAAAGATGCTGCATTATAGGCCTAATTCTCATCAATAATAACTGGTGAACCTGTACAGTAAAATTATATCATAACATTATGAGAAAAATATTACTTACACAAAATACATAGTCATGTTATTTTGAGGCTAATGAAATCCCCAGGCGAGCTTACTGCAAAGAACAGAAGCCAATCTCCAATTATGCTACTGTGTATCCAAATTTTTATTATTGCAAGATTTGTTTTCACACTATATGAGTACCCGAATATTTTTAAGAACGAGAAGATATATTGGGTCCTGAAACATCCCAATTCCAACTCTGGATTGCATCTAATGCTTATTGTCAAGTTTACCAGCTTATAGAAAAGAATGTATTTTCAAAAGCCCATGAGGGATGGCCTGTTAGCTCATTTGGTTAGAGTACGATGCTCGTAACACCAGGGTTGCCAATTTGATCCCCACATGGACCACTGTGAGCTGTACCCTCCACAACCAAATTGAAACAACTACTTGACTTGGAGCTGATGGGTCCTGGAAAAACACATTTCAAATAAATTAAAATTAAAGAAAAAACAAAAAGGAAAGAAAAAAAAGTCCCATGAGATGTAAAGTTTTCCCAGAGTTTAACCACATAGCTTAAAATTTTGGAATAATTCTAAGAAATATATATGTATTTACAAAATATTATTCCAAACGTTTTATTGGGCATTTTTTATTTTTAACCAAATCATTTTCTTGAAACTAAGTCACATTGATTGAACAGATACTTGTTAATTGTTGACATTTGCAGTCCAAAGAAAACCACAAGAATTCAAAATATGACTTTGGTTTCTACATATGTTTTCAGGGGAAAGAGGAAAAATTAAAGTCACTGATTAATGTGCCCACATTTAATTAACAGGTAGAATTAATCTACTGAAAATGACTGAGGATTCATTCTCTTTCCTCCCATCTCCACCCCTGACCAACGTAACTCAGCAACATGAGGTAAATACATCAGTTCTTCCAATCCAAATTACTTTTGGTGAGTGTCTACATTGGCAGTGGGTGAGAGTATTAGCAGCCCCACTTACCCTGGGCCATTACTTCTAACCAAATGTTTACCAATAATGAAGGTGCAATATTTATCTCACTTCTGGTGTACTATTTTTCTTTTATAAAAACTTGTACAGAAAAGGGAAGATGGTTAAGTATTGACCCTATAAAACTCCAACAATTCTTATTCATCAAAATCTATTTGTCCCTGCTGTATGGTGACTTAATTCCACTAAGAAGCCTGATAACCCCACAAAAATCAATCACTGCACTCAGGTCACAAACTTCAGCAGAGGTTTTCTGTATTTGCAATCAAGCCAATGGATACACCACCCATTTTGAGCCTGAGTGAATGTTTATCCTTTGACAAATCAACAATATTCTTTATTCATATGTTTTAAAGTTTAGTTTATTTTTAAAAGTTGGGTTCTCAGAAGTCTTTAATTTAAAAAATCCCTTTGCTTCAAGAAACTGCTGAATAATATCTCCAAAAAGTATTCATAATAAATTCTGAACTATTGTTTACTTTTTTTCTTCTTCTATATTTTAAAAGATTGCCTGATCATTGTTAAAGGGCTTTTCTCTTTAAACATTTTTTTAAAGAGTCATGTTGTTGTGTATAATACAACATTTATTCAACTTTGACAAGAGAAAAGAAAAATACAAAAGAACACATTGTGGATCCCTCAGTCTCTTAAAAGGTGTCAGCCTCTTAAAAGGTGTCTTTTCCTCCACACTGACAAATATCATTGACTTCATGACTTTGTCTTCCATCTCTACATGTTTGACTCTCATTTGTACAGCATCCTTTTTTTGCCCCAATATTAACATATGTACTCATTTGCTCAATCCTATAATACTAAAAATTAATTTCAGAATTGCTATACCCATATCATTACCAAAAATAAACCTTATAAGAAAAGTTTATAATGTCTTTGCATGCTTTTTATCTTTAGAATATATCCCTTTTAGGATGTATAATCAGAATGCACCATTACAAAGTTACATGGATTAGTTTTTTCTTCTTTGTGGTTATTTTTTTCAATGAGATACAAAGTAAAGTTTATTTGGTTATGTATGTCTTCAATATGAGGTTTCTTTTCTTCACTATCTTTGTTGATTTAATTTTATATACTCAGAGAAATCACATTCAAATCCCAACTTCTTCCACCTAATTCATGTGATAATCAATTTTATTTTTTCTAGTTCATTATTCCAGTATTTGTTTTGACAAAATTAAGCAAATGTATATGTATATAATTAAATTCTATTCTTTATTATTTCCCTCATTCTACTTTACTTAGGTTTAAATTGCTGCTATTTCACTAACTTCTTCAGATGGACAAATATAGATCATAGACTTTCAGGCTTTTTCTTCAAATGTATACTTTGAAGGCTTAAATTTTTTTCTCTAAAGATGTTTTTAGCTCCATACTACAAATTTTATATATTCTCTTTTCATTAACTTTAACTCAAAATATTTTCTAAAATTTTACTGATAATTCTTCTTTTACTTATGGATGGTTTAATTTTCAAACTTCAGGGAATTTTCTAGTCATATTTTAGTTACTGATTTGAAACTTAAATCTATTGTAGTCATAAAACACACTGTATTATTTTAATTATTTGAAATATGTTGAGACTTGCTTTATGTATATTTAGTCCAGGATATGAAAATTTGGGTAAATATTTCATGTGGACTCATGCATATTGTGCACTTGGATGCAGTATTCTGTGCTGTCATTAGGGTATAGCTTATTAATCTTTCCTTTCAAGTATTCTATAGTTTTACTGGTTTTTATCTGCTTTTTCTACAACTTTCTGGAAACTTTGTGTTAAAAATCCTTCACTATGACCATGGATTTATTTATCGATTAATTCTTTCAGTTTTTGCTTTATAAATTATATAATTAGGTGCATTCCAATTTAAAATTGATATATTCTTGTTGGATTGACCCTTTTATCATTATGAAATGTCCCTCTTTGCCTCCAGTTATTATTCTTATCTTAAATCCTCTTATCTTTGATATTGGCATAATTACATAAAGTTTATTTTAGTTGCTATTTGAATGTTACACCTTTGTTTCTTTTACTTGATGTCATGCAGGGTGTCATGCGGGGTCTCAGCTCCCGCTCCCCACATAAGAACACAGGATATGGTGAGGCCAAAAAGGAACACCCACAGAGCCATAGGTAGGGGAGTCATACCACTATATTCTCTCTGGCGGCACTATACTCTCACTGGAGGCTGGATCCACACTGTCCGCAAACCGCCATCCACGCTTGCCAGCCCAGCCGCCATCTCCTTGCTAGCCCCCATCCTTCTCTCTCCTCTCCTCTCCTCCGTAGCCACAGCAGTTATATTGGCGGCTAATTGGCTAACTGGCTACAGCTGACGGCCAATCAGCCACAGCTGATGGCCATCTACTACCCGAGCCAGCACTCCTCCACGTGAGGCCGAGAGCCTGTAAACTACTTTCTGGGGCTCTGCCCCCACACTTGATGTTCCAATTTTCTGTATGACATTATGGTTTCAGTTTTTATTTTTTGTAAGCAGCATATAATTGGCAGTAATTCTGCATTTTGACAATCTTTACTTAGCAATTGGAGAAGTTAATAACTCTATTTTTAAATTAATTAATTATTAATACATTTGGGTTTAAATCTACTGTGTTAATATTTTATTCTATTTATCCCACTTGTTCTAGGTTTCCTTTTCCTTTCTTTTGCTGTCTTTTTTGGAGAGGTTCATCAAGTAATTTTTGGTGTGTTTGAGACTACATTTTTTCTCTTCTATTAACTTTTATGTTATACACTCATTAACTTTTAAAAATTATTTTATTTTCCCATTTTGGTGACTCTTCTATGGATACCTCACTTCTTAAGTCTTACATATATTAGCATTCCTAGACAATGCAAGGATATTAAAACACTTTAACTTCAACTACCCCCTTCCCGCTTTTGTATTATTCTTGACATGTATTTTGATTGTCACAGCACATTATTATTGATTTTTATACTCACCATTTATTTTAATTTATTCACATTTTTTTGTCATTTACATTGCTATTCTTTCCTCTTTTCATTTCTATTCTTTTCTATGAGATGACTTTCCTTCTGTTTCAGCAAATCTTTTAATATTCCTTCTGGTGAGGTTCTGCCGGCATCAAATCATTTCTGTTTTATCTTCGTTTGTAAGGAAATCTCTTTTGCCCTTATTTTTCATGGATATTTCCACTACGAGGCAGTATTACTATGGCAATTTCTTTTTCAACATCTTAAGTTTTAATCTCAGTCTTTTCTGGCTTCCACTATATTTGCTTAAGTAAATTAAGACTTACAGAATTGTTCCTTTGAAAGTAATTTGCCTTTCCTCTGTCTGTTTGTAAGAATTTCCCTTTGTCATTATTTTTCCTTAATGTTACCATAATGTTCTTCCATGTAGTTTTTTGTTGTTGTTGTTCTTATCCTGTTTGGGCTTCATAGTGTTTCTTCAATCTATGGCTAAATATCTTTCATCAGTTTTGAATCTTGTTTGGCCTTTATTCAGATCATTCTTCCAGTCCCGGGAGTCTGTGTGCCATATGTATATAGACTATGTATTATATATCTATTATTCTCCTTTCTATATTCTCTTTTTTTTTTTCTTTTTGGATATTGTTTTACTGAATTATCCTTCAGAATCACTAATACTCTCTCTTGCACCTCTTTGGTAGACAGTTAGTATAGAAACTAATTACCTTACTGCAATAAGGGATTGGACTATGTGTAACTGGTTTTCGACTTGGTCTTCTAATTTGTTATTATTCCTAAATATATACTGCTTCAGGAGGCTTAACTAAATGCCTAGAAGGTTTAATGTAATCTTCCCTCTTGCTAGACTCTGAACTCCATTGTTTAAATTTATGTTTTAAATATTTTTTTTAATTTTTAAATTACAGTTGACATACAATATTATATTAGTTTCAGATGTACAGCACAGTGATTAGAAATTCATATAACTTATGAAGTAATCACCCAATAAGTACTAGACAATAAGTCTAATACCCATCTGACACCATACATAGTTATTACATTATTATTGATTATATCTCCTATGCTATACTTTACATTCCCATGACTAATTTGTAACTACCAATTTGTACCTGTTAACCTCTTCTTACCCCTTCACCCAACTCCCAACTCCTCCCTCCCATCTGTCAATCATCAAAATGTTCTCTATCTCTGAGTTTGCTTCGATTTTGTTTGTTCATTTATTTTGCTTTATTAGATTCCACACATAAGTGAAATCATATGGTATTTGTCTTTCTCTGACTTATTTCACTCAGGATAATAATGTCTATGTCCAACCATGCTGCAGATGGCAAGATTTGATTCTTTTAATTGTTGAGCAATGTTCCATGGTATACATGTACCACTTCTTTATAGAGTCATCTATTGATGGATAATTAGGTTGCTTCCATATCTGGGCTATAGTAAATAATGCTGCAATGAATATATAGATGCATATGTCTTTTCAAATTAGTGTTCTGGGTTTCTTAAATTATTCCCAGAAGTGGAATTACTGTATCCTTCTTTTTCTCTTGTTATAGTCTTTGTTTTAGTCAATTTTGTCTGGTATAAATATT
This sequence comes from Rhinolophus sinicus, assembly GCF_057876585.1. NCBI lineage: Eukaryota > Metazoa > Chordata > Mammalia > Chiroptera > Rhinolophidae > Rhinolophus > Rhinolophus sinicus. The sequence goes on from NC_142507.1 coordinate 33,795,196, forward strand.
CCTACCCCAGCTTTTTTTTTTTTTTTAATTTTCATGAAATACCTTTGTATATGCCTTGATTTATGTAAGGGTCTTGTTTTCTTATCCATTCAGCCACTTTCTTCTTATTTTTGTCAAAAAATAAGGTATTTATTCACTAAGCAGGTGATCATACATTTTCTTTTGAAACTGAGTATTTTTTATTGGTTTCAGGTGCACAAAACAACATAAAGATTAGACATTTACACCCCTCACAACGTGATAACACCAACAAGTCTACTACCCATCTGACAACATACCTAGCTATTGCAATACCATTGACTATATTTGCTATGCTGTGCTTTACATCCCATGACTATACAGCATAGTGGCTAGGTATTTATATGGTTTATGAAGTGATCCCCCAATAAGTCTAGTACCCATCCAACACTATACATAGTTTTTACGATATTACTGACTATATTCCCCATACTGTATTTCACATCTCCATGACTATTTTGTGACCATCAATTTGTACTTCCTAATCCCTTTACCCTTCTCAACCATCCCCCAACTTCCCTCCCATTTAGCAACCATCAGTTTGTACTATCTATGAGTCTACTTCTGTTTTATTGGTTCATCTATTCTGCTCTTTACATTCCAAATATAAGTGAGATCATATGGTATTTGTCTTTCTCAGTCTGACTTCTTTCTTTTTTATTTAAATTAAAGTTTATTGGGGTGACAATTGTTAGTAAAGTTACATAGATTTCAGGTTTACAATTCTGTAACACATTATCTATATCTCACATTGTGTGTTCACCACCCAAAGTCAGTTCCCTTTCCATCACCATATATTAGATGCTGTTGACCCTCTTCTAGAGCCCCCTCCCCCTTACCCTCTGGTAACCCTAAACTATTGACTGTGTCTATGCATTTTTGTTTCTTCATTTGTTTGTCTTTTGTTGTTTTCAGTTTTATATACCACATATCAGTGAAATCATATAGTTCTCTATTTTTTCTGCCTGACTTATTTCACTTACCATTATAATCTCAAGATCCTTCCATGTTGTCACAAATGGTACTATTTCATCTTTTCTTACCACCAAATATTCCATTGTATATGCATACCACAACTTCTTTATCCATTCATCTATTGAAGGACATTTTGGTTGTTTCCATGTATTGGCCACCATAAATAAAGCTACAATGAACATTGGAGCACACATTTCTTTATGAATAAATGTTTTCAGAATTTTTGGGTAGATACCCAGGAGAAGGATTGCTGGGTCATATGGTAATTCTATTCATAATTTTTTGAGGAACCTCCACACTGCCTGCCATAGCAGCTGCACCAGTCTGCATTCCCACCAACAGTGTCTGAGTGTTCCTTTTTCTCCACAGCCTCTGCAACACTTGTTACTATGTGTATTGTTGATGATAGCCATTCTAACTGGGGTGAGGTGATATCCCATTGTGGTTTTTATTTGCATTTCTCTGATGGTTACTGACATTGAGCATTTTTTCATATGTCTATTTGGTTAAGTTTATTCCTAGGTATTTTATTCTTTTTGTTGCAATTGCAAAAGGAATTGCTTTTTTTATTTCTTTTTCTGAGATTTCATTGTTAGTATATAGGAATGCAATGGACTTTTGTACATTGATTTTGTAGCCGGCAACTTTACTGTATTCATTGATTGTTGCTAATAGCTTTTTGGTGCAGTCTTTAGGGTTTTTTATATATAGCATCATGTCATCATGCAAAGAGTGACAATTTAGCTTCTTCATTCCAAATTTGAATGCCTTTTATTTCTTTCTCTTGCCTGATTGCTCTGGCAAGGACTTCCAACACTATGTTGAAAAGCAGAGGTGATAGGGGAGAGCCCTGTCGTGTTCCTGAACATAGACCAAAGTGCTTCAGTATTTCACCATTAATTATGATATTAGCTGAGGGTTTGTCATATATGGTCTTTATTATGTTAAGCTATTTTCCTTTTATAACTATTTTATTAAGTGTTTTAATCATAAATGGATGTTGTATCGTGTCAAACGCTTTTTGTGTATCAATTGATATAATCGAATGATTTTTGTCCTTTATTTTGTTTATGTGATGTATCACATTGATGGATTTGCGGATGTTGAACCATCCTTGTGCCCCAGGGATGAACCCAACTTGGTCGTGACAAATAATCTTTTCTATGTATTGTTGCATTTGATTTACTAGAATTTTGTTTACGATTTTTGCATCTGTATTTATTGGATATCAACTGCAAAAAGAAAGCACGAAAAACCACAAATATGTCAAGATTGAAAGACATACATTTAAGGAATGACTGGGTCAAAGACGAAGTTAGAGGAGAGATCAAAAGATACATAGAAACAAATGAGAATGAAAATACATCCTACCAAAATGTTTGGGATGCAGCGAAAGCAGTTTTAAGAGGGAAATTTATATCAAGAGACAAGAAAAATCCCAGATAAATAACTGCATGTTACCCCTTAAAGAACTACAAAAAGAAGAACAAATGAAACCCAAGGTCAACAGAAGAAAGAAAATAACGAAAATCAGAGCAGAACTAAATGAAATAGAGACCAAAAAGACAACAGAAAAAATTAATGTGACAAAGAGCTGGTTCTTTGAAAAGATTAATAAAATTGATAAACCCTTGGCTAGACTCACTAAGATATAAAGAGAAAAGACAGAAATAAACAAAATCAGAAATGAAAGAGGGGAAGTTATCACAGATGCCACAGAAATAAAAAGGATCATCCAAGAATACTATGAAGGATATGCCACCAAATTCAATAACTTAAAAGAAACGGACAAGTTCTTAGAAACATATAGCCTTCTGAGGCTGAGTCATGAAGAACTTGAAAATCTAAATACACTGATCACCAATAAGGAAATTAAATCAGTCAACCGAAAACTTCCCAAAAGCAAAAGTCTGGGAAGAGATGGCTTCACTAGTGAATTCTACCAAACCTTCAAAGAGGATCTAACACCTGTTCTACTCAAATTCTTCCAAAAAATTGAAGAAGAGACAATACTCCCTAACTCATTTTATGAGGCCAACATTACCCTGATACCAATACGTGGTAAGGATAACACCAAAAAAGAAAATTACAGACCAATTCCAAAGCCTTGTGATCAGAGAATATGCTTGGTAAAATTTCAATCTTCTTAAATTTGCCGAGGCTAGTTTTATATCCCAATACATGGTTTACCCTTGAGAACATTCCATGTATGCTAGAAAACAATGTATAGTCTGATGTTCTAGGATGAAGTGCTCTATAAATGTCAATTATGTCCATTTAATCTAATGTATCATATATGGCTGATATTTCTTTATTTATTTTCTGTTTGGATGATCTATCAATAGCTACCAATTATAGAAGCTATATCTTCTATAATTGTGTTTTGGTCAATTTCTCCCTTTAGTTTTGTTGGTAATTGCTTAATATATTTTGGTGTTCCCTGATTGGGGGCAAAAATATTGATGACTGTTATGTCTTCTTGTTGTATAGTCCCCTTTACCATCATGAAATGCCCATCTTTGTCTCTTGTTATCTTTTTCACCCTGAGGTCTGTTTCATCTGATATCAGTATGGCTACACCTGATTTTCTCTCGGTACCATTTGCTTGGAGTGTCAACTTCTACCCTTTCATTTTGAGTCTGTGTTTGTCCTTGTAGCTGAGATGTGTCTCTTGGAGGCAGCATATGGCTGTGTTTAGTTTTTTTATCCAATCTGCTACTCTGTGCCTTTTTATTAGTGAGTTCAGTCCATTTACATTTAGGGTGATTATTGATATATGAGGATTTCCTATCATTCTATCTTTAGTTTTCTGTTTTTCTGTTGTTTTGTTTTGTTTTGTTTTGTTTTTTGAGTGGTTACCCTTAAGTTTATGTAAAAGAAAGTTTGATATTTAGAGTATCCCATTTTCTTCAGCACGCTTAGTTTCTCCATTCCCATATTCCGGTTCAGGCCTTTACTCTCCCCCTTTTTATGTTTTGGTTGCCACAAATTGTCCTTGTTGATGGTGGTTGAATAGTCTCCTTTAGTATTTCTTGTAGTGCAGGTCGTGTATTAGAAAATTCCCTCAGCTTCTGTATGTCTGGAAAGGTCTTTTTTCCTCCTTCATATCTAAAGGATATCTTTGCTGGATATATTATTTTTGGCTCATAATTTCTCTTTCAATAGTTTGAATATTTGGTTCCACTCCCTCCTGGCTTGTAGAATTTCTGCTATAAAATCTGATGGTAATCTAATAGGCTTTCCTTTGTAGGTTACCGTCTTCTTTTCCCTGGCTGCCTTGAGGATTCTTTCTTTGTCGTTGATTTTAGACAGCTTCAATACAATGTGCCTTGGAGAAGGCCTGTTGGGATTGAGGTAATTAGGTGTTCTATTTGCTTCTTGGATTCGACGATCCAGTTCTGTCGACAAGTTTGGGAAGTTCTCATCGACAATTTGTTTAAATATATTCTCTGTTCCCTTCTCTCTTTCTTCTCCTTCTGGTATGTCCACTATTCTTATATTGCTCTTTCTGATGGAGTCAGAAAGTTCTTGTAGAGTTCTTTCATTTCTTTTAAGTCTCAAGTCTCTTTCTTCTTCCATCTGCGTCATTTCCAGGTTTCTTTCTTTGATGTCACTGATTCTTACCTCCATCTGGTCAACTCTACTACCTAAGGTGGCTATTTCATTCTTCATTTCTTTTATTGAGTTCTTAATCTCCAGAAATTCTATCTGGTTCCTTTTTAAGATTTCAATCTCTTTGGTAAAATGTTCATTTTGTTCTTTGTGTTTCTGAGTTCATTAAACTGCTGGTCTGTGTTTTCTTGCATCTCACTGAGTTTTTTCAGAACTGCAATCTTGAATTCTCTGTCATTTAAGTTACATATTTCCATATCTTTAAGTTCCTTTTCTGGAGACTTTTCACTTTCTCTCTGAGCTGTCTTGTTGCCTTGGTTATTCATGGCAATTACTGATATTTTATTTCTCTTCCTAGACATCTACAGGAGTGGCTTCTACAACAGGTTCTACAATAGCTTCTACAATAGGAAGAGGTCTTTCTTTTGTTTTCCAGTACTTGTCGGTAGAATTTTTATTTTCTCTCCGACTGCAGCCTTTTTTTCTCTCTCTCACATGGTAATGCTATGTTTTCTCTGCACTATTCCAGCTTCTCAAACAATTGGGGGATTCTGTGGGAGACGGGCTTCTCCTCTGTTAATAGTTCGCCTGGGTCACAGGGCTCAGTGTCCATGTGGGTATGCGGAGAGCTTTTGAAGTTCCAAAGCTCTTCCTGCACCAGATTCAGAGCTCAGAGCTCATATGTTTCAGCCCTTCTGTTTACTCCTGCAGCGATCCGCCCAGATAGGTGGGTCCAGGGGCAGGGTGAGTTGTGAGAGATGGCCCAGAGCAATGGCGCATCCACCACATCCAGTCCTGCTTCCACAGCTCCCTCCCCTTTGCCGGAGCTAGTTGGGCTGCGAATCTATGTCTGCGGTCCACAGTTCTCAGGACAGCAAATATTCTGTTCTTTTGATCTGACACTGCTACTGTTCCGCTTCTAGCACTGGGCAGGTGGGGGCGGGGCGAGCTCTGGGAGGGGTGAGAGGGGGCAGCTAGTCTCAGTGCCTAAGGCTCCATTCTCTGCTCGGCAGTGAGGGCTTAAACCACCGTTTTCAGCCTTCTTCCCTCAGTCTTTTCTCTGAGGTCTCTGCCATGAGCATTGGGTTCAGCCGTGTTATATGCTGTCCCCTCAGCCCTGTGAGCCACAAGCGGAGCCCTAGCAGTCCGAGTTCTTCCCTCTCGCGCAGCTGCGGTAGTTCCGGGAAGCAGCGAGCTCAGAGCACTGAGCTAGGTCTGCGTCCTGCGCCCCCGCGGCTCTGTCTCCACACTTCCCTTCCCTCCTCCCCCCGCTCGCCCGAATCTCCCAGTTGTAGGTGACTTCCGTAGTCAGCCTCTTCGTCTTGCCTGTCTGCTGTGCAGGGAGTCCTTTGTGGAGTTATTGTTGTTCGATTAGTTGTAATTTCCAGGGGAGTTTTACAGAGGCTCACCTCACGCCACCATTTTGATGAGCTTCTCCTGTATACACATTTTAAGAGATGTTATCTATGTATTATTTTTCAAAACTGAATTGAATTGTGGTAGCAATGTGTAGTATGACATTTGTTCAAAAGATGGCTTTAATCAAATGAATGCTGGTATCATCAGGTGACAGGCAGTACAGTCAATGAAAATGGCAGAAGCACAGTTGTCGTTCGAGGAGCACAAGACCATTCGGAAGTGGTATTTAAAATTTGAGAACATTGTGAAGTATAATGACAATGGATGCATGAGTGTGCAACAGAACCTCCAACATGCCTAAAATTGCAGGCATTCGTGATAAATTTGAGACTTCTGGTATTGTGTGTGATGTGCACAAGGGAAGATCTGGGAGGCCTCGCACAGCAATAAGTCTTGCTTCTTCTGCTATGGTGTTGGAACAGTTTACACGCTCACCACAGATGTCTACCAAACAATGTTTGCGGTAATCAGAAGCGTCTGGATGCTGATGGTAACCACTTTGAGCACCTCTTGTAAATGCAGAAGTCAAACATGACTTGCATTCATCTTTTGTTATCAGTTTATATTGAATATTACAATTTTAATACAGTGTTTTCCTTTCTTAAAATGTGTATACATTGCTTTGGCACCCTCTGTATTTTTCAGAGTTAGTGTTTTCGATTTCTTTGGATAAATACCCAGTAGTGGAATTGCTGGGTCATAAGGTAGTTCCATTTTTAATTTTTTTAGGAATCTCCATACTGTTTTAGGAACCTCCATAATGGCTGCACCAATTTGCAATCCCACCAACAGTACACAAGTTTTCCCTTTTCTCCACATCCTCTCCAACACTTGTTTATTTATTTATTGATCATAGCCTTTCTGAAAGGAGTGAGATGGTATCTCATTGTGGTTTTTATTTGCATTTCTCTGATGAGTGCTGATGTTGAGCATCTTTTCATATGTCTATTGGTCATCTGTTGTCCTCTTTGGAGAAATGTCTATTCAGGTTCTCTGCCCATTTTTAAATTGGGTTGTTTGGGTGGGGGGGTGGTATTGAGTTGTATGAGTTTTTAAATCAATTTTGGATATTAAGCCCTTATCAGGTGTCTCATGGGCAAATGTCTTCTTCCATTCAGTAGGATGTCTTTTTGTTTTGTTGATAGTTTGATGTAATCCCATTTGATTATTTTTCCTTTTGCTTCTGTTCCCTGAGGAGATATATCAGTAAAAATATGACTAAGGGTAATGTCTGAGAGTTTACTTCCTATACATTCTTCTAGGAGTTTTATAGTTTTGGGTCTTACATTTAAGTCTTTAATCCATTTTGAGTTTATTCTTGTATAAGGCATAAGAAGGTGGTCCAGTTTATTTATTTTTTTTTTTTTTGCATGTTTCTGTCCAGTTTTCCCAGCACCATTTATTGAATAGACTATCTTTACCACAATGTAAATTCTTGCTTTTTCTGTCAAAGATTAAATGGCCATAGAGGCATGGATTAATTTCTGGGCTCTCTATTCTGTTCCATTGATTTATGTGTCTTTTCCTTTTTTTATCCCAATGCCATGGTGTTTTGATTACTATGGTCTTATAGTATAATTTGATATCAGATAGCATGATACATCCAGCATCATTCTTCTTTTGCATGCTTGCCTGGCTATTCAGGTCTTTGGTAATTCCATATAAAATTTAAGATTATTTGTTCTAGTTCTGTGAAAAATGCTATTGGTATTTTGATAGAGATTTCACTGAATCTATAGATTGTTTAGGGTAGTATGAACATTTTATGTATCTTCTTTCTTCCTATCCATGAGCATGGTATATGTTTCTATCTATTTGTATCTTCTTTAATTTCTCTTTTCAATGTCTTTAATTTTCTGAATACAGGTCTTTTACTTCCTTGGTTAAGTTTATTCCTAGGTTTTATTTTTTTTAATGCAATTGTAGATGGGGTTGTTTTCTTAATTTTTCATTCTGGTAGCTCATTATTGGTCTATAAAAATGCAACCACATTCTAAATATTATTTTTGTATCCTGCTACTTTACTAAATTCATTTATCACTTCTAATAGTTTTTGGGTGGAATTTGGGGGGTGCACTATATATATAGAACCATGTCACCTGCAAATAAGGACAGTTTTTCTTTTTCTTTCCCAGTTGGATACCTTTTATTCTTTTTCTTGTCTGATTGCTATGATTAGGACTTCTAGTACTATGCTGAATAAAAGTGGAGATCGTGGGCATCTTTGTCTTATTCCTGATTTTAAGGAGAATGCTTTTAGCTTTTCCCCATTAAGTATGATATAGCTGTGGGTTTGTCATATATGGTCTTTATTATGTTGAGGTATGTTTCCTCTATTCCCACTTTGCTGACAGTTTTATGATAAATAAATACTGAATTTTGTCAAACACTTTTTCTGCATCTACTGATATGACCACAGGATTTTTACTTTTCATTTTATTTATGTGATGTATCAGGTATACGATTAGTGGATAGTGAATCAACCTTGCCTACCGAAATGAATACCACTTGATTGTGAATGAATCTCTTTTGTTCACAGTATATGATCTTTTTAATATATTGCTAAATTCGGTTTATTAATATTTTGTTGACAATTTTTGTGTATATGTTCATTAGGGATATTGTCCTATAGTTTTCTTTTTTTGTAATGTCTTTGTCTGGTTTTGGAATCAGGATAATGGTGGCCTCATAAAATGGGCTTGGGATACTTCTCTTGAATTTTTTGGAATAGTTTGAGAAGAATAGGTGTTAATGTTTTTCTTTTTTATTAGTTTCAGGTGTACAAAACAATGTAATAGACATTTCACCCCTCACAAAGTGATAACTCCCCTCCCCCAATCTATTGCCCCTCTGATATCATATATGTCTAATATAATTCCATTGACTCTTTTCCCTATGCAGTACTCCATATTCCATGACTACGTATATATATTAAATTATACTTGACATACAATATTATTCAGATGTACAGTACAGTGGTCAGGCATCTACACCATCCATGAAGTGGTCTCCCTAATAAGACATGTATCCACCTAACACCCTTTAATTCATCTGTGAAGCCATGTTGTCCACTACTTTTATTTCTTGGGAGCTTGTTGATTACTGATTCAATTTCATGGTAATAATCAGTCTGTTCAGATTTTCGGCTCTTCTTGTATGAAACAAGATTGACTGCTTCTAGGAATGTATCCATTACTTCCAGGTTGTCCAATTTGTAGGCTACAAGTTCTGACAGTTAAGTTCCTGAACTTGTTGCAATGGTGTTGCTAACCTTTTTAGAGGGATTAATCATTATGAATTTGTACCAACTGGACAAACAATTAACCAAGTTTACTATTTCGAAGTGCTGAAAAGACTGCATGAAAAAGTTAGATGACCTGAACTTCTGCCAACAATTCACGTCTCTTGCATCACGACAATATGCCAGCTCACACGGCACTGTCTGTGAGCCAGTCAACAAGTAACTGTATTGGAACACCCTCCCTACTCACCTGATCTGGCCCCCAATTACTTCTTTCTTTGCCCAAAGATAAAAGAAATATTGAAAGGAACATATTTTGATAACATTCAGGACCTCAAGGGTAATACAACAGCTCTGATGGCCATTCCAGAAACAGAGTCCCAAAATTGCTTTGAAGGGTGAACTAGGCATTGGTGTCAGTGCATAGTTTCCTAAGGGGAGTACTTCTCAGGTGACCATAGTGATATTCAGCAATGATGTATGTAGCACTTTTTTTAGGATGAGTTCACGAACTTAATTGTCAGACCTCACATAGTTACATGCAGTGTTTTCTTAAAGCTTTTTGGAAATCTGTGGTGTCTGCTGTCACCACTCCTTTTTTATTTCTGAATTTATTTACTTGTGTCCTCTCTCTTTTCTTTTTGATGAGTCTGCTTAAAAGTTTTCAATTTTATCTTTTCAAAAAAACAGCTCTTGTTTTCATTGATGATTTGTATCGATTTTTTAGTCTGTATTTCATTTACTCCTGCTCTGATCTTTATTATTTCCTCCCTTGCACTCACTTTGGGCTTTGATTGCTGTTCTTTTTCCAGTTCCCTTATGTGTAAAGTTAGACTGTTTATGTGAGTTTTGTTTTTTGTTTGTTTGTTTGTTTTTGAGGTAGGCATGCTTTGCTATGAATTTCCCTCTTAGGACTGCTTTTGCTGTGTCCCATATATTTGGGGTCATTGTGTTTTCTTTTTCATTTGTTGCAAGGTATCTTTTGCTTTCTTCCTTGATCTCATTGTTGTTAAGTCATTATTTAGTAGTATGTTATTCAGTCTCCATGTGTTTGTGTGTTTTCCAGTTGTTGTTGTTTTTTTTTTTTTTTCTTGTAACTGACTTCTAGTCTCATGTCACTGTGGTCAGAGAAGATGTTTGATATGATTTCAATCTTCTTAAATTTATTGAATCTTGTTTTGTGGCCTAACGTGTGATCTATCTTGGAAAATGTTTCATGTGCACTTGAAAAGAATGTATATTCAGCTGCTTTGGGGTGAAATGCTTTAAAAATATCAATTAAGTCCATCTTCTCTAGTATGTCATTTAAGGCTGCTGTTTCTGTGTTGATTTTCTGTCTGCAAGATCTGTCTTTTGGTGACAGTGGGGTGTTAAAGTCCCCTACTCTGATTGTATTACTGTTGATCTCTGCCTTCATGTCTGTCAGTTTCAGTTTTACAAATTTAGGTGCTCCTATGTTAGGCGCATAACTGTTTACTAGGGTAATGCCCTCTTTTTTGATTGATTCCTTTAATAATATGTAATGTTCTTCTTTGTCTTTTAATGTAATCTTCATTTTAAAGTCTGTTTTGTTTGATAGAAGTATTGCTCCCCAAGCTTTTTTCTCATTTCCATTTGTGTGAATTATCTGTTTTCATTACTTTAGTTTCAGTCTTTTGACCTGATTTGGGTATCTTGTAGAGAGCATATGCATGGGTCTTGTATTCTTATCCATTCAGCTACCCTATGTCATTTGATTGGAGCATTTAATCCATTTACATTTAAAGTGATTATTGATAGGTACATAGTTATTACTATTTTATTATTTATATTTTATATTCATTTGTTTTGTGTGTGTGCGTGTGTTTTCTGCTTAAATAAGTTATTTTAACATTTCTTGTAACACTGGCTTGTTGGTAATGAATTTCTTTAGCTTTTTCTTCTCTGGAAAGTTCTTTATCTCTCCTTCAATTGTAATTGGTAGCCTTGGTAGCTAGAGTACTCTTGGTTGCAGTTCCTATCTTTTCATCACTTTGAATATTTCCTGTCACTCCTTTCTGACCTGAAAAGTTTCTGTTGAGAAATCTGCTGACAGTTTTATGGAAGCTGTCTTTTAAGTAACTAGTTTTTTTTCTCTTGCTGCTTTTAGAATTCTTTTAGTCTTTAATCTTTGCCATTTTAATTATGATGTCTCCTGGTGTGGACCTGTTCTGGTTCATCTTGTTTGGGATTCTCTGCACCTCCTGGGCTTGTATGTCTATTTCCTTTGCCAGGTTAGGGATGTTTTCAGTCATTATTTCTTCAGATAGATTCTCAATCCCTTGCTCCTTCTCTTCCCCTTCTGGTACCCCTATGATGCAAGTATTGTTATGCTTGGTGTTGTCCCAAAAGTCTCTTAAACCACTTTTTAAATTATTATTATGTTTTTCTTTTTGTTATTCCTATTGACTGTTTTCTGCTACTTTGACTTCTAAACTGCTGATTCAGTCCTGTGCTTCATCTAATCTGCTATTGATTCCTGTTAGTGTATTCTTTGTTTCAGTTATTGTTTTCTTTATTTCTGACTGGTTCTTTTTTATGGTTTCTATGTCCCTTTTTATGCTTACTATCTCTTTGTTGAAATTCTCACTAAGTTTCTTAAGCATTCTTACAACCAGTGTTTTAAACTTTGTCTCTGGTATATTGGTTGCCTCCATTTCATTTAATTCTTTTTCTGGGAAGTTTATCCTATTCTCCTATTTGGAAGATGTTTCTTTGTTTCCTCATTCTGGCTGTCTCTCTGTGTTTGCTTCTCTGTATTAGGTAGGTCTCCCATTTATCAGTCTTTGCTTGGTAGCCTTATGTAGTATTTGTCCCGTTTGGTCCAATACTGCAATCTTTCTGATCTCCTGTGCATTTGTTCCAAGAGTGTTCCTTGAATGTGTTGTTTTTGTTCTCCTGTTGTTGTTGAGCCTTGGATGATTTTGGTGTGTCTGGGTGGCATTTACTCCCAGGCTGGCTGACTTTGAGTACTGGCTATGTCCATAGCATATGAGCTACTGTGTGGAGCTGACCCCCGTGGGTTTTTGTGCCTGTTGAGACCACCCTTTGCATTTGTGCCACTTGTGAAGTTAACCAGATAGTGCTCTGAATCTGGCCTCTGGTGTGTTTCTGGTATCTCTTGGGAGGGGCTCCCATGCAGGACAATTTCAGCCTTGCCTTTGACTGGCCCATGGCTGTATAGTAGGAGCTACAAAGTTTTATATGCTTGGCTTCTGCTTGTACTGGACCTGAAGGTGTGTGGGGGTTGCCTTGCTGTGAACCGAGGCTCACGGCCAGCAGCACTGGGCCTGTGGAAACCTAAAAAAATGTCCAGGGCTCCCTACACCTATTGTCACCTGTTGGATGCCCATAAGGCCGAGCTGTTGAAAGAGTCTTCTTAGGTGCCCAGGCCAGGCTGGTTGACCCAGTGTTGAGCGTGCCCCCAGCAATGCAATGCTAAGTCTGCAGGGTGGGGTTCCAGGGAGCTATGTGGTGTGGACGGTGGTTTTTACAAAGTTAATGCAGTTTTGATTCATGCACTGGTACCAGGCTTGTTACCACTTTGCAAAAATGCTCTGAGAACACCATGAACAGCCACTGCTGGTCCACAGGTCCCTGAGAGCCACCCAAGACAGGCTGCAGCATAGGTTATGTCTCACTGGCCAGCACAAAAATTTTCCCAGGCTGCTGGAAGCCGCCTGATGCTATAAAAGGCTTCCACAGTTTGTGGGCCAGAGCCAGCCACTCAGTAACTGTGTGTGTCCTGGGCTATGCAGTACTAGCAGTGCGAGGTGTGGACATAGGTCATCACCAAAGTGGTGCACATGCACAAATTTTAGGACACCAATGTGGTCTCAGATTTGGCCCTTTGGGGGAGAGTTCGGCATAGAAAAGATGGCACCCTCCTTTAGGCTACACATGAAGCAGGCTCCACACAGGGATAACAGCCGCTGTCCCTCAAGTCCTCTCTCTGGAGCCACACAACTCACTCTTTCCCCATATGTCTCGTGCCTCTCAAGTTGCTGCCCTCCACCACAGACCAGGTGAGTGTTTGCAAGTTAGTGAGTCTGTGTGTGGGTTCTTGAAGAGGGCATCTGGGTTTCCAGCTGCCTTCTGTCTCACTGGGATGGGCAGACAGATTCCTCTCTGATTTCCATTGCCTGATGTTGTAGGAACTCTTATTCCCAGCACAGGACCCCTAGGCTGGGGAGACCAGTATGGGGCTGGGACCCCTCCCACTTCTGTGGGGACCTCTATCACCAAGGTATCCCTCATGGTGTTTAACCATTATCTGTGGGGTTGGGTTCTGCCTGTTTTGTATCTCCATACTTCCTACCCGTCTTGATGTGGCCTCTCATTTATATCCTTAGTTATAGGAGTTTTGTTCAGCTAGTCTTCAGATGATTCTTGAGGTTGATTGTTCTGTAATTTATTTGTAATTCTAGTGTGATCCTGGAATGCAGTAAGCATAGTATTTCCCTAATCCACCATCTTGGAGTCAAATCCCTACTTTATGTCTTTTGATTGGAACTTTTGATCCATTTACATTAAAAGTAGTTGCTGATAGATACATAATTATTGCCATTTTATTATTCATATAATATTTTTTATCTTTTCCCCCCTTCTTCTTCTTAGAGAAATCCCTTTAACATTTCTTGTAGTTCTGGTTTGATGGTGATGAGCTCATTTATCTTTTCCTTGTCTGGGAAGCTCTTTATCTGTCCTTCAATTCTAAATGATAGCTTTGCTGTGTGATCTGGGTAGTAGGGCTTTGCTTTTCACCACTATTAATATTTCATGCAAATTCCTTATGGCCTGCAAATTTCTGTTGAGTAAACAGCTGACTGTCGTATGGGCGCTCCTTTGCAGGTAACTAACTGCTTTTCTATTGCTGCTTTTAAGATTCTCTTTCTCTTTAATATTGGCATTTTGGTTATAATGGATCTTGGTGTAGGCCTCTTTGGGTTCATCTTGTTTGGGACTGTGCACTGTCTGAGCTTGTATATCTATTTACTTCACCAGGATAGGGAAGTTGTTTTCCATCCTTATTTCTTCAGATAGATTTTCAATCACTTGGTCTCTCTACTCTCCTTCTGGTACCCCTATGATGCATATGTTAGTATGCTTGATGTTTTCCCAGCAGCCCCTTAAATATCCTCATTTTTTTGGATTCTCTTTATATTTGCTGTTCCAATTGTGTGTTGTCTGTTACTTTTTCTTCCAAATTGCTGATTCAGTTCTCTGCTTCATCTAGTCTGCTGTTGATTCCCTCTGAAGTAGTCTTCATTTCAGTTATTGGATTCTTCCTGTCCAACTCATTCTTTTGTTTATATTTTCTACCTCCATTTTTATACTTACTATCTCTTTGCTGAATTTCTCACTGAGATCACTGAGTGTCCTTATAACCACTGTATTGAACTCTGTTATGTGGTAGATTGCTTGTCTCCATTTTGTTTAGTTCTTTTTCTGGAACTTTGTTCTGTTTTTTCATTTGGGACATGTTTCTTTGTTTCCTCATTTTGGCTGCCTCCCTGTGTTTGTTTCTAGTTATTAGATAGGGCTACTACGTCTGCTTGTCTTGGTAGAGTGGCCTTATGTAGTAGGTGTGCTGTGGGGCCCAGCTGTGCAGTCTTCCTACTCAACTGAACCAGGTGCTCCAGTTGTGTGCTATCGTGTTATAGTTGAGCCTTGGTTGCTGTTTGCACATCAATGGGAAGGATTGACCTTCAGGCTGATTGGCTGTGAGGACTGGCGGTGACTACCATTGAGAAACTATTATGCAGCAGCTGACCCTATGGAGTAGGATTTGCTTTAGCAGACTCTGGTGCCTGTCAAATCCGCCCTTTGGTTGTGTCATTTGTGGAGATGGTTGGATGGTGCTCTGTTGTGATCTGAAGCTGGCCACTGTGTTTTGGTTTTTGGATCTCTTGTGAGGGGCTTTGCTGGAGGCCAAGTTCTGCTGGTTCCTGTGTCCTACCCAGGGTCACTTGGTATGAGCTACAAAGTGATCTTCAGACGGTTGCCACTTGTGCCGGGCTTGAAAGTGCCTGGGAGAGGCTAAGCTGCAAACTAAGGCCAGCTGCCACTAGTACCAAGCTTGGGGCTGCTTAGCAAGAGGTATGGGGCATGGTGAGGCCAGGTGGTGTTATATGGGTTTTGTGAACCTTTGAGAGATTTTAGGAAAATCTGCTACATGAGCCAAGACAGACTGTTTGTGTGGAAAAGTTATTGGAAGCAGCTTGGGGGTTGGGGTAGGGGGCAACAAGTTAGGTGGGGTAGGGTCTCAGGGAATTATCAGGATGAGGTGAATGGTGTTAGCCAGATTGATGGAAACTCAGATATGACACCCATCTGTGTCTGATGCTGGGAGGGAGGCAGGGATCAACAAGGGAACAATGGCATTGCCAGCAAGTTTGTCCGAGAGAAAGCTGCCCTTCCAGCCTTTGCCCCAAAGCTAGACAATTCAGTTCCCTCCTATATGTCCCTGGCACTGTTGGAGCTACTGCCCAAGCATTGGAGCTCAGAGCAAGTGGGCCCATCATCAAGTAAGTCTCTGAGCTCCATTTTTAATCTCCAAACAATACTGTAATTCTCTGCCTCTTTGCATCTGTCTGCTTTTAGCTTCTGCCTTTCCTCCCACACTGCATATGCATTCACTAATGACTCAATGAGAAAAGCTGCCAAGAATAACACACTGAACTAGTTTTCCTTGTCTCAGGAATCCAGGATCTTCAAGCATTGGTTGTCTTGATTGCTTTCTGGTGTGTTCCAACAGTTTTAAAATTTTATCCAGGTTTTATTTTTGCTCTCAGTGGGAGGATGGTCAGCTACAAACTAATTCTTAGCTGGAATATGTTTTAGATATTTTTAAAAGTGTATATTAATGATAACTCCTCCACGAAACTTTTTTCTTATCATCTCATCAGAAAAAAAAATTCCCCCATCTACTAAATTCCTATGAATCTATTAGTTGATAGGACAGAATCTGGAGTCATTTGAATCCACTTCCACCAGGAGTTTGGACAAGTTATATAACTTTCTTTTGCCTCAGTTTTCTTATTTATATGATAGAGATAAAAATTTTTACTTAGGTCACCATGTTTTTATAAGAGGGTAAGGGGGGTGGGGGGTGGGGGGTGGGAGATGAGGGTAAGGGGGATCGAATATATGGTGATGGAAGGAGAACTGACTCTGGGTGATGAACACACAATGGGATTTATAGATGATGTAATACAGAATTGTACACCTGAAATCTATGTGATTTTACTAACAATTGTCACCCCAATAAATTTAATAAAAAAAAAAGATTAAATGAGATAATATATGTAAAAGATATAGTAAGCACTACACAAGTGATAGATATTGTTAGTAACATAACGTAATATGATGGCACCTTTCATAAATACTTTGTTATTTGAACACATATGTAACTGACTAGGTTATGCATTTTCTTATAGAGGGCAGTGTCTTCCTTATTTCTGTTTATGTCCTAGCTTCTTCGAGATATTCCCACACAGAATGTCTATTCATTACATTAATGAATGAATGTAAAATTAATTGCATACACTCAGATAGGTTAATTCAATTAAATAAAATGGTAATTTGTTTTGAAAGACCCATGGCAGAGAGAAGATTAACTACTGCAAATGCAAACTGGATCTGTAGATTTTCCTTATCCATTTTAATAGTTTTTAGCTCCCTGAAAGCAGAAATTTTGTTGTTGTTTTTTATGTCTTTATTTCTATACTTAGCTCAATTCTTAGTTAATGAGTGACACTCAATTAGTGTTTGTTGAATGACTAAAGAAATGATCATTATGTCTTATTTGTTACTACCGATTATTGAAAGTTGTCTTTTTACAAGTACTTAGACTTCAACTTATCAGGTCTCCAAATTAACCAAAAAAAAATGTTCTAACTTTTCTTTGAGGAGTCAGTTTTATGACTCTTTTTCAGTGATCTGTATTTTCCACTGACTTTATTTTAAAAGCTACTTGTAAGTGATCCACATTAGGCAGGCGTATTTCTGTTACGCTGAACTTTAATAATGCAACAGTGGCCCAGATGTCCATAGACCAACACACCAAAGAGTTTCAACACCTTCTCACGTTTTACAGCTGGCAATGAAAGACTTTCTATATGTTTCTTTTAAGCCAAGATTGTCCTTTTAAACTTTTGATCCTACCTATTTTTCATAACATTAGCCAAGTCTCATGGATTTTACTTCCTGCATGTTGCCTTCCTACATGTCCTTTGATGAAGAGAAAATAACGTTCAGAGATGTGATCTGGACAACAGAGCAACACGCAGCTGTGCTGCTCTTTTTCTCTCTGTTTTCACGTTACCTTGAAGAACGTACTCCTTTAGGCCCAAACTCTGCAATTGACTGAAGTGCATCTAGGACATGCTTTGGTCATAGGGAAAAAAAAAAAAAAAAAACTTATTTAAATTCCATTCCAGGTACAACCTCCCTTTACTTTATAGATTGAAGTGGGAAGTACAATCAGGAAAGGAAAGGGGATCATGAGTATTTAAAGTTTATCACAAATGAGAAATTTGTGAACAAAGCCTGCCCATGAGACTGAGGTTTGTGTTACATCGTCTCCTGAAATCAATCTGCAGAAAGGAACGTACATAGACAAATGCGCCAAAGAAGAAAAATCCAGTACATGCCTCATTATCCTCTGAGAAACACCAACACCAACGGTCTTTTTTTAACCTCTTGATCACCTTTTGACATTTTTCCTTTAAGTCAAATAGGCTTTGGCTCACACAACAGAAAAATTATTTTTTTAGTCAATTATAATTGATTTTGTTTTCTTTTATACAGGGTTTTGAAATGAAGAAAATACGAGTCCATGAAAAAGATATTTCTTAGATGAAGACAAGAGAAAGGAAATACCTGGGATAAAACAACTCACTGACAAGGTTACCGTTTTACTAGAAAGAAGAACTGGTAGTCTTTGAATAAATGTTTATAATTACAGCATTATATGTTCATTTATCTATCCAACAAAGACTAATTAAAATAAGCTATTTGCCAGACACTGCCAAGTGGCAAGTGAATCTATACTTGCCATGATGCCAATTTGACCAAATTTGCTACAGTCACAGTACCAAGCTCTAATCAGCATACAAACCATAAAACAATGCTATTGGGTGAGACTTTAAAGGGAAACCAAACAGCTTCTCACTTCCATTGCTTTTACTGTATGACACATCAAATCATAGTGTTCACTGGTGAATAAATGATATGCAGGACATCGTCCCCATTGTCATAAAAAACACAGTGTCCATTCAGTGTGCACCAAAGAAGAAAAATCCAGTACATGCCTCATTATCACCCTGAGAAATGCCAACACCAATGGTCTTTTTATAACCTCTTGATCACCTTTTGACATTTTTCCTTTAAGTCACATAGTCTTTCTGGCTCACACAACAGGAAAATTATTTTTTTAGTCAATTATAATTGATTTTGTTTTCAGTCAATTATAACTGATTTATTCAACAAACATTATGATTCTGTTATATGCAAAACCAACCTATACGAACACATGCTCCATTTCACCACATTCCATATTGTTGGGTTTATTGTAGGGATCAGGACATTTATCTGTAAAGGAACACGCAGCAAATATCTTAGGCACTGCAGGTCACGTGCCGTGTTTCCCCGAAAATAAGACCTAGCCAGATCATCAGCTCTAATGCGTCTTTTGGAGCAAAAAATAATATACGACCCGGTATTATATTATATATTATATTAATTATGCTATATTATATTATACTATATTATATTTATTATATTTATTATATTATATTATATTATATTAAAGACCCGGTCTTATATTATAGTAAAATAAGACCAGGTCTTATAAGAATTTTTGCTCCAAAAGACACATTGGAGCTGATGGTCCAGTTAGGTCTTAGTTTTGGGGAAACACGGTCTGTCTCTCTTACTGCTGCTGCTTTTTCTTCTTCCTCTTTTCTTTGCTCTCTCCCACCTCTGCCTCTTTCTCCTCTTTCACAACCCTTTAAAAACATAAAAATCATTTTTAGCTCATGGGCTGTATAAAAACAGGCATTGGGCTGGATTTGGTTTGCCAGCTCCTGGTCTAGGGGAATGTCTTTATCAGAATACCCAGGTCGATACTGTCCTCACTCTTGTCCTCTTTAGGATCTCTCTGTCACTAGGAGGGGAATATTAGCCTTCATGTTTCTCTTCCTATCATTATGTTTCTGCTTCAGTCTCCAGAGAGTAAATGATTAAACAAGAGAGTACACTCATATTTATATTTAGGAATAATTTTTCTAGTGAAACATAATCACCATGGTTGCAATTCCACCCAGACTGAAGACTCTTTCAATATTATTATACAGAGCAGTTTTTCTGTCATTGATTCAAATATCTGTGACAAAATCTATGGTTTTCACTCTTTGTTTTCAGAAATACAAAGTCTATTAAGATGATCTTTCGTATCAATAGAGCAGTGTGCTTTAAAATATAATTCCTAAAGAACAAAAGCATTGCAGATTTAAAATGTTAATGTGTAACCTCTAGAGTCTGTCCCCCAAGATTACAAAAGAGTCTTGGATCCAATCTTAGAAAATATAGTCACACATATTATGAAGTCTGACAAGTCCACGAACTCAACCTAGAAAAAGTGCTACATACCTCATTGCTGAATATCACTACAGTCACCTTTCCCCTTGGGAAGCTATGCATGGATGCCAGGGCCTAGTTCACCCTTCAAAGCAATTTTGGAACTCTTTTTCTGGAATGGCCATCAGAGTTGTCATCATATTACCTTTGATGTCCTGAATGTCATCCAAATGTGTTCCTTTCAATATTTCCTTTATCTTTGGTAAAGAAAGAAGTCATTGGGGGCCAGATCAGGTGAGTAGGGAGGATATTCCAATACAATTATTTGTTTACTGGCTAAAAACTCTCTCACAGACAGTGTCATGTGAGCTGGTGCATTGTCATCATGTAAGAGCCATGAATTGTTGGCGAAAAGTTCTGGTCATTTTTGTCTAATTTTTCCACGCAGCCTTTTCAGCACTTCCTAATAGTGAACTTGGTTAACTGTTTGTCCATTTGGTAGAAATTCATAATGAATATTCCCTCTGATATCAAAAAGTTTAGCAACATCGTTTTGACTCTTCATATGGACTGACAGAACTTTTTTGGCCGTGGGGAATTGGCTGACTTCCATTTGTCTTGCCTCTCCAAAAGGTCTTGGCAAACTTTGACTCTCCTTTGCTTTTGTTCATCAGTGAGCTCCTTCGGGACCATTTTTGCACACACCTTTTTCATGCCAAGATTTTCAGTTAAGATTTTCCTGTTTCTCTATCAATGTTTACTTGGTCTGCTATTCTCACAATCAGCCAATGATTTTGACACAAAATTCAATGAATTTTTGCAATGTCTTCATCAGTTCTGCTTGTTACTGGCCTCCCTGACCTCTCTTCATCAGTGACACACTCTCGCCCATCAGAAAAATGCTTAATCCATTTGTACACTGCTGTTTTCTTCATGGCATTATCCCCATAAACTTGGACTAACATGTCCCTTATTTCACTTTCACTCGTGCCAAGTTTAACTAGAAATTTAATGTTTGTTTGATGCTCTACTTCAAGCTCAGACATTCTGGTGATGGCACACAAAAACACACAACAGCAATAATGAACGCCACTCAGCAAGACACTGCCAGATGTCGACATGAACACAGTTGTGAGATACTGATATACCAAGGTTATGAAACCTTACAGAGCTGTTTGTACAGTACTGCCAATGTAAGCACATGGTGGCAAGATCACAAACGTAATTGTCAGACCTTGCATGACGATGAAAATATTAGATTGAATTTTCTATTATAGTTCTTGGAATCAATATCATGTGTTTAGTGTTATATCTAATATATGCACGCACACACATATGGGTATGCTGTATAATATTGGAATTAGGCATGCTAAGTGATTGTTTCAGTGAGGATAGTTATATGTAATAGACACTCAAACTAGCAATGGTTTAAACAAGATAGGTATTCATTTTGCTCGCACTTAAAAATCCTGATGTAATTAGTTCCTGGCTAATATGGAAGCTCCATAGTTTTCTAGGACCCAGAATGGGTCCTATCTGTCCTTCTGCTAGGACAGGATGGGTCTCTCATTCTCATGGTCTTAAGATATGGCTTCAGCCCACAAAGGGTAGAGGAAGGGCCATGTCCCTTTCATCAGGAAGAAATTCCAGAAGCAGCCCATTTCACTATGTCCCACATCCCCTTGGCCAAAACTTAGTCTCAAGGCCAAACTAACAATACAGTGGGCTGTGAACTAGAGTCTTCTGATAGACGTGGAAATCATGTGTTCAAGAGACCAGATACCGAGAAGACAACTGTCATTCCCCATAGTAATCCAAAAGTTTTAAGACTATTTATGGATATTTAAAAATAAGGGAATTATCTATAAAGGAGAAACCCATAGAGGTACTTCTGACACAGTAAGTAGAATAAACATCCCATTAAAACTATTTGGAGGGGACAGCCGGATAGCTCAGTTGGTTAGAGTGCAGTGCTCTTAACAACAAGGTTGCTGGTTCAATCCCCACATGGGCCACTATGAGCTGTACCCTCCACTAGATTGAAACAACTACTTGACTTGGAGCTGATGGGCCCTGGAAAAACACAAATAAATAAATAAAAGTTTAAAAAATGTATTAAAAATATGATTTGGAGATATTCAGCAAAGGCTTAAGGATGGAGGGGATATTTGTACTTTTGGGGTGTCCCTCATCCATCATTTCCTTGTTGTTAGCAGAACCCCTGTTTCTTTTGAGAAACTCACCTATACCCTACTGTGTGCAGTCTTGGTGGCACTACCCACAGGTGCTCTGCCCAGATGATGACCGTGGGAACTAGTTCAGCTAATGAGGTTCTTTTTTTAGGATTCCAAAACCCAATCAAGTTGGGATAACAAGTTGGGAGGAAAGGTTGGTACATGCTGTGGCCTTCCAAAGAGCTGTCATCTGCACAGCTTCTATATTTCCTGTTCTACTTGGATTCCACATTTATACAGTAAGTCCTCAATGACATACTTAATGCCATTGATAGGTTCTTAGAAATTGTGACTTTAAGCAAAATAAAATATAATGAAACTAATTTTACCATAGACGGATTGATATAAACAAGAATTAAATTCCTTTGGCATATTTCTGATCACAGAAACATCGCCAAACTTCTAAATAAAGACTGCAAATACTAATATTAAACACTGAAATAAATATGAGCCACACATACAATTAGGAAAGATTAATAAAAAACAAGTAAAATAATTTTTTCCAACCCGCTGATTCCCGTTCAGGGTCTCAGGTGGCCAAAGCATCTCCCAACAGCTCAGGGTGCAAGGCAGGACCTCACCCTGGACAGGATATCCTTCTGTTGCAGGGCTACTCACACCCACACTCACTTGAACAGGGATAATTCAGACACACCAGTTTACCTACATTCACATCCTTGGGATGTGGGAGGAAACCGGAGTACCTAGAGAAAACCCAGGCAGACATGAGAACATGCAAGTTGTATATAGAGAGTGGTCTGAATAAAATGACATTATTCAAGGACCTGCAGTTCACTCATTTCTTTATTAGTGAGCAACCCTAAATCATTCCAAATAATTATTTTTCTGCTTATGTTAGGGAGCATTACATCCTGCTAGTTACAAAACAACAACAAAAAATCTGGCTATATCTGAATAATAAGTTGTGTCCTGGAGATGAGTATGATACACACACACACACACACACACACACACACACACTCATAGCACTCGTGAAAAAGTTTAAAAAATTTACTCTATCACTTTATCTTTTGTGTGTCCCTGCTCTGTTTTATTTATTTATTTATTTATTTATTTATTTATTTATTTATTTATTTACCTGAACATATGTGCTCAAGGATAACACAGCCAACTCTAATCATATGAGAAACAATTGGAGAAAGTATTGATAATTAGGAGAGAAAGCATATATTTTGGTAGGTGGATAAAGGTAAAATGAAGCATTTTTAGGCCAGATGAAATATCGATCCACCAGACTAATGATCTTAAGTTATTTTTGTAGTTTATATACAAGGTTAATGTATTTAAAGCTCTTGTTCCTAAGAATAAAATCATGCAATACAAATGAAAATATAATTCCTGCATTAAATGCCTCTGGTCATGTGAATACTGAGGGCTTTTTATGTATGTGTATGTCTTTATGATCTTCTATTGTCATCTCAAAAAACTGAATTTCTATTAAAGTCCTCCTAAAAACTACTTTAGACTTAATGGCTATAGCATTTGTGAAAGTGTTCACAGGGTCAAATTGATTCAATTATTTTCATTTGGATGAAAGTAACAAACATTTTTGAGAGTCTATGTTGGTTCTTACCCTGGGTTGAATATTAGATTCACCAGGGAGCTTTTTAAAATACGGATTTCCAGAACATCTAAAGTCCTCTGCCCCATCCATGTGATTTCAGTACATCTAGTAAGTGCTAAGAGTTGTGCCATATACTTTATAGATAATATTGCGCTACCCTAACAGACAGGTTAGAGTAGCAATTGAGAGGTCAATCTAAACCCAATTCAAATCCTGCTTGATCACAAATTTGTTAGATAATTTTGAGCAATTTATTTAACCTCATTGTGTCTCCAGTTCCTGTGCTAGAAAATGAAGACAGTATTAATATTTGCCTTATTTGTTTGTACCTTCTATAGATGAGATGTGATCAAAACATATAGTGAATGCTGCTGCCGAGTGCCATACAACGGAAAGGCAGGGATCTTCAATATGGGAAGCGGCACATCAAGCCTTAATAACAGCGTGTGACAAGTTTCAACTTGTTCAGCAGTCAGTTGGGTGTGAGCTATGGTTGAGAGAAGGTGTCTTTTAAAGTGTGCCGTAAATCATGGATCATGAACAACACATTAACATGAAATGGGCTAACAGTTTCATCCTGCATCATGACAATGCTCCGTGTCACACATCGCTTCTGGTATACGGCAATTTCTGTCAAATAAAAACATTACGGTGTGTCCTCATCCACATTATTCACTGGATCTGGCACCGTGCCACTTCTAGCTCTTCCCCAAAGTCAAAATGACCATGAAAAATAAACGTTTGGAATAGATTCACGACATCAGGCAGCAACCACAGCACAACTGAAGACAACTTCCAGAACTGCTTCAGACAGTGGCAAGAACGATGAGATAAGTGTGTTTGACTCAAGGGGGAGTATTTTGAGTGGGATTAATGGCAATGTATCTTTTACTATAATACATTTTTTTAATTTAAACATTCACCGTAGTTTTTTTATCATACTTCATAATTAGCATTCATTATTATGAATTACATAATAACTAATTTTAAATCACAAAAACCTGCAATTACTATTATTTTCATTTCATATATGGGGAAACTGAGGTTTAGAGTTGAAAAACAAAATAACTTTCCGAAGGTTACCTGGTTGCTGCCAAGCTAAGATATGGTGCACTTGCAATGATAAAGAATATATCGTAACAAATTACTAGGGGAAGTTTGGTCATGGTGACTTTGAAATGGTTATAAAACAGCTAGATAGAGATGCTTAGTAGTCAGTCCATTATATAATGTGGCTCTGTGTTTCAGCGAGTGGTCACAGCCAGAAGTATTCCTTTGAGGGACTTTCACATATAAATTGTGATTGAATCCATGAGTAGAAGTGAGCTCATGCAGGAATCATATATATAAATAGCAGAAGACTGAGGGCATAGCTCTTGAGAACTCCAACATTTTATAGGATAGGTAGTCAAAGTTGAAATTAAAAGAAGACGAAAAAGCCAGAGGCAATAGCAAACTCTGAGAAAATGTTATTATAGAAATTTAGACAGAAAGGAGTTTCAGAAAGGAAGTGTTGGTTTAAAGTGTCCAATAAACCTGAGAGTTCAAGGAAAAAGGTGTCACATGGTTTGGGAGAGGTAAACTCTATCTGGGACCTTAAGCAGAATAGTTTCATTAGACTAAATAAGTGGGCATAGGGAGAATGTACTCCCCTTCAAGAAGTTTGGTGATAAAGGCAATGAAAGAGGACTATAGACAGGAAAGGTAGGATTATTTAATTAATTTATTTATTTTAGTGGAAAAGGAAGGTAATGAATTTGTGGCTAAATGACCTTAATTTTTTCTGGCTGCTCCTTTTGAATTGAACTACTTCGGAATGAGTATACTGTATGTATACTGTATATGCTGTATGTGTACAGTATATACTGTATATATAATGAGTATACTGTGTGTGTGTGTGTGGTGGTGTGCATGTGTGTGGTGTGTGTGCACACACATAAGTCAGAGGTGTAAATATTTTGTGGGCTTTGCTCAATTAGCTTATAAAACTTAACCTACTTGAGTCATAAAATGAGGTAACAAGTCAATAATGACTTGGAATATACTTACGATGTGACAACAGTTACTAAGTGAAAAGAAGGAAGCTGATATTTTCATTTTAAAGTTCATTGCTTATGAGGTCTGACAATTAAGTTTGCGAACTTGCCACAATGCACTTACATTGGCTGCATTGTACAAACAGTTTGGTAAGGTTTCATAACCTCGGTGTATTAGTGTCTCACAGCTGTGTTCATGTCAACGTGTGGTGGTGTCTTGCTGAGTAGGGTTCATTATTGTTGTTGCGTGTTTTCATGTGCTGTTGTGAGAATGTCTGAGCTTGAATTAGAGCAATGAACAAACATTAATTTCTTGTTAAACTTGGCAAGAGTGGAAGTGAAATCAGGGACCTGTTAGTCCAAGTTTGTGAGGATAATGCCATGAAGAAAACGGCAGTGTACAAATGGATTAAGTGTTTTTTCTGATGGGAGAGAATGTGTTACTGATGAAGGGAGGTCAGGACAGCCAGCAAAGAGCAGAACTGATGAAAACATTGCAAAAATTCATCAAATTGTGCATCAAAATCATCGGCTGACTGAGAAGCATAGCAAACCAAGTAAACATCGATAGAAAAGTAGTTAGGAAAATCTTAACTGAAAATCTTGGCATGAGAAAAAGGTGTGTGCAAAAATGGTCCCGAGGGAGCTCACCCATGAACAAAAGCAAAGGAGAGTCGAAGTTTGCCAAACCTTTTGGCGAGGCAAAATGTTTTGGGCCATGTTATCACTAGTGATGAAACATGGGTGTACCAATGCAACCCTGAAACAAAGCGTCAAACTGCACAATGCAAGTCAGCCAATTCTCCACAACCAAAAAAGTTCTGTCAGTCCAAATCAAGAGTCAAAACAATGTTGCTGAACCTTTTTGATATCAGAGGGATTGTTCATTATGAATTTGGACAAACAGTCAACCAAGTTTACTATTTGGAAGTGCTGAAAAGGCTGTGTGAAAAAGTTAGATGAAAACAACCAGAACTTTTCGCCAACAATTTATGTCTCTTGCATCACAACAATGCAACAGCTCCCACAGCGCTGTCTGTGAGGGAGTGTTTAGCTAGTAAACAAATAACTGTATTGGAACACCCTCCCTACTCACCTGATCTGGCCCCAATTACTTCTTTCTTTACTCAATGATAAAGGAAATATTGAAAGGAAGACATTTTGATGACACTCAGGACCTCAAGGGTAATACAACAGCTGTGATGGCCATTCCAGAAAAAGAGTTAGAAAATTGCTTTGAAGGGTGGAGTAGGCACTGACATTGGTGCATAGCTTCCCAAGGGGAACACTTCGAAGGTGACCATAGTGATATTCAGCAATGAGGTATATAGCGTTTTATCTAGGATGAGTGCACAAACTTAATTGTCTGACCTCATACATTGAAGAAATAGGAAATAAAAAAAGAAAGCCATGTACCAAAATGGATATAGAATGGGTAAAGAAAATGTTTATGTAGGAATATCTGAATGACTAGATCAAATAAATATTTGTCAATAGCCTCTTACTCAATGACTAAGAACTTAGTAAGGGAAATGCAAAACTGAAATCCTGTCATCTTTCTGTGAGTTGTATTATTAGTTTCCATATCATTTAAGCACAGGAACTGACTCTATCACCTATTCCCTGAAGTGCTCAGAAAGTTTCATGTTAATATTCCACGCTGAATACATGTTTGTTATTTGGAAAAATGTGGGTGTTGTAAGCATACAGGCTTGTCTACCCTGACCTCACTAAATAGTAGAAGTGAATATTTGCAAGTTCCTTAAGCATTCTGAGGTTGAGTTTTTTCATTTCCAAATAGCAATAAACAGGTTGAAGGTTTGTTGTAAGGAGTAAACAGTATAACAATTGTGATGTAATGCCATAGTATCTCAGCATAATGTTCAAGATTTTTGGTGCTGAATAAACATTTGTTGTATCCTTTTTTTCCCCTTTATGATTTCTTTTTACATTCAATGATTTTGCTTGTATTAATGGCTGTCTTCCATGATTGTGGCCCAGAACAGTCCTCCATTGCTTATTCTTGGTTTCTGACTCCTGGCCCTGACCCTGAGCTCATTGCCTCACATACTTCCTGTGTAGATGATCCATCTCCCCACCTCCCACTCCCATTCCCTCATTTCCAGGACCGTTCATTCCAGGAGTTCTTCCACCGCTCTGTATGTCATTCCTTGCCCCACGCTCCTCTCCAATCTTGACCAACCCTTTGGGTACCGCCGTCAGCTCCAGGTCCTAGCTTTAACTTCCCACTCTTTGAATTGCTTAGGGCCTTATTTCACCTCATGGCCTGCTTCAGGAATGTTTTTCTTCATCATCAACTCCATTGCACAACCACAGTGTTCCTCAAAGAACTAGATAAATGAATCATCCAGTTCATATCTATGAATGAAATTATTATTTTATTGTAAGATATCACCTCCTCCAGAAAGACTACTCTGACCTTAGAAACAAGAAACAACTTAATCCTAAATTGTCATCTGAAGGGTGCTCCATTCTCTTCAAGTCTTACACGTTAATTTTACTCTGACACTGCACTGCATCGGGGAGGCAGCATAACCCAGTGAGGACGTACGGCTTTGAAGTCTGGAGGATTTGGGATTGAATCCACGGTCAGCAAACCCGTGTAACATTGAGCTAGTTTCCTCACCTCTTTGTGCCTTAGTTTTCTTATAACTGAAATAAAGATAACACTTACTTCACAGGGTCTCTCTGATAATTAGATAAGATAATGCAGCTAAAGCATTTAGCAAAATTCCTGGGATACAGTAAGTCCTTATTCAATGGCTAGTTTGTTAATAGTTTTGTGCATGTGTATGTATGTTTTATTACTTATCACATTACATTGTATTTGTCTGTGATGTTTAACCAGTGTTGAATTTATCATAATTTCTCAAAGAATAAGACTTTATACATGTCTTTTCTGTAAATCCAACTCTTATCTTTCTTGATGAAGTATCTAATATGTTGTGATGCATATATTAGGGCTAAATAATTCTATGACGGATAAACAAATCATCCAGTTCATATCTATGAATGAAACTATTATTTTATTGTCATGTCTAAGTACTACCATTAGAGCTCACAAAATGTATAATTACTAAAACTGAGAAGCTGAATCTTGGGATAATATGAAGATAGCCTTTGGAAATAAGATTTATTTACACTTGAATTTTACTTCATTTTTATATTGTGTGTATTAATTTCATTCATATTTATTTTGTTGATATTTCACAACACTTTATAAAATTTTTTAACACTTATGAATTAGGTAAGATATATATATATATAATATATATATATATTACACATATACACACATATATGTTTATAAGAATGATACTAAAAATAACTTATTTGAATGTGTTTATTTGAATGCAGTTTCATCCAAATACCTGCTAGAAATTCAAAAGGACACTGCTACATGTACACAGTATCACTGGGAAATAAGTAGAAAAAATTAAGAGCAGTAATTTTTCTCATATATTCCACCAACACCACCTGTCATACAAAGACACTCAGAATAATGGGCCTTAGCATTCAGGAGCTGATGTTTTGTTGGAAAAGTTGTAAATTTCCTGACCCAGAAAGCAGAGCTAGTGAGTTTCCTACATTTTATGTATAGCTATATGATATGTGTATCATCACTCCATTGTTCTTCTTGAATTAGTTGTTAGTGAATGACCATATGTGCCTTTTATCTATTTTTTACTTGATCAATATTTCCTATTTCACATTTTGAATTCCTAGAGGTCACAGCATAGAACCTATATGACAGATAATAATCAAATTCCATTTTTATTGAAATAAAAAGAAAAATAGGGCGATGAAAATACTAAAGGGATTAATATATATTGTAATTGTTTATTAAGTAAATCAAAATGGTAAAATAATGGATGTTAAATACTTAGCAATAAAGAATAAGTGAGCATGAGCATCGTTTTCACTAAACCTTAAATTTACAAGAACTTGGAGGTCATATAATTAGGCTCATTTGGTGAGGACTAGCCTGTCCTTGCTAACAAATGTTTAAAATTGGCCTTTACCCCAAAGACATGATGGATATGACCACTTCAAAATGATAAAGTTAGTTATTGCTAAGCATCCACACAATTCAAGCGTGACTCAAATTTCTCTACCCAACACTGCCCTCCTCTATGCCTCTTCTATTGTACATATCCCCACAATCCATCCTTGGCTTCACCCTTTTCTTGTATGTCCCAGTAGCTTCCAGGTTAACAGATGAAAAGGTATTTTCATCTTGTTACTTGTCTTATCAAAGGGAAGCTATCTATAGTCTTTGTCTCCTGTGGAGTCTTAAGCAGCAGGTAAAGTCGCTTGACTATGATGATGCATTTGTTGGTGTACCCATGTGTCCCAATTTGTGGTTGTGTCCAAGGAAAAGTAATACCAATTATTGAAATTTATCCAAATGTCTTTGCCTTTTACCTAATCACTATGTGACACAATAACACACATATCTTTAAGTATGTCAAATTAATTTCATTAGACATTTGGTTTACTTTTAAATATTGACCACAGATCATGCATGTTTCATCTTTATAGCTAGCACACACCTAACTCTGCACAAAATTTGCACCAATTAAAGGGAACAATGATCAGACCAAAGCCCTGCTCTGAGCTCCACCATTAGGTAATCGGTGACTTTGGGCAGAGCACTTAATTTCTTTGAGCATCAGCTTCCACGGTTGTGAAAAATAAGTAAATAACACCCTGCTCACTTAATTCATAAGAGTGTTATGAAGCGATGTAAGAAAAAAAATCCCAGAGCTTTATACAAACTACAAATTGCTTTGCAAGTAAAAGTGCTGTGTACCATAAAAAATCTGGGATTCAGAATTCATTCATTCATTCATTCAGTCATTCAGTAAATCAACAAATTTTAGCTAAAACTCATCTTGGCAATGTTTTGAATCATTAAAATGTTATTTAATTGTGGCACGTTGCACAAAGCTCTTTTATTTCCACATTATTCCCTTCTTGAATTATTAGGTTGGTGCAAAAGTTATTGTGGTTTAAAAGCTAAAAATAATTGCAAAAACCGCAATTACTTTTGCACCAACCTAATATTTTACACTGGATTTGTCTGCAGATACTAGTTACATATATGGTGCTGTGTCACCATTAAATTACCAATGTAAAATGCTTCATCACTCCAAAGACTGACTAGATAGATCTTCCCATGGCTTTATTGCGGGACAACAACATATTGTTCATCTTTTTGGAAGAGTGAGAACCATTTCAAGTTAGTTCCTTGTGAAATTGATTATGACAGAGGATGCTGTGCCTTATGCATTGAATAACTGCCATTAAAGAGGATACAATCAGCAATTAACACTGCAGTGTTACAATAATAACAATTTTTAAAATCTAAAGGAATGTGGCAGGGCAAACTTCAGGTTTCATACACACTAAATTATTCAGCCCCAGTTTGACTAAGCAGATTCTTCTGAATCATCTTTCCTTCTTAAATAATATATTTTACTGTTTGATAAAACAGAGCATCACCTGAGATGCAATTTTCTACATGTACTGCTAAATGAATTACGAAAATTGAAAAATATTTATTGAGGAAAATATATTTATACTTGGCATACAAATGTATAATGATAGTTGACATTATGCCTCAGAGAGTCCATACCCAAAAAGAGAAGAAAATGAGTTACTAAAGAAAATTATTTTTTCAGTCCTCTGAAGGATTTCCATGATTTAGCCTCTCTGAGCCTCATTTTTCAATCTGTAAAATGGGCTTATCTACTTACTGTGTTATGGTCCTAAATTTAACCAAGTAATTAAGATAGGCAAAGCATCCAGCACCCTGTCTGGTACATAATGTAGTATTTAATTGTTAGTGTCACTCTTACTCCACACTTCTCTCTGGCTCCCTATGGTAAGTCAATTAGCTACGTAAAGTCTTTCAAAATTCCTAAAACATGTATTCATTCTTCCGGAAATGTTCATTAGTCCTCTAAGAATGAAATTGCTATACCAATATGTACTTGTTTAGCTCAATGGTAAAAAAAAGTACATTATAAATTTTAGAAGAACTTAGAAAAAAATGAGGGCAAGAAGGTTGCTGTAAAATTTTTTAGCTACCACATGAGATAAAGTATAAAATATGTACACAGGTTGGTCATGCTTAAAAAGTATTGTGTGTTTTACAAATTTTGTAGCAATATCAATGATTTATATTTGAGAACACATTTTCCAAAAGAGATATTATCTGTGGAGATTAATACCAATTCACATAGGCCTAATTATTTCCTAATTTGTTCCACAAATGTTAAGTAAGTTATCTACTATGTGTAAGGCACCAGGTAGTCTGTGCAATACAAATGTGAAAAAATAAAATATGAAAAAGTGAGCCATTATATAAATTAACCTATAAACCCAACTAATTCCTATGTAAACACATATTATAATAAGAACTATATAAAGACAGTTGGGGCTTTTCATAAATTTTTATTTAGGGATTTTGGAAAACTTCTTTGGGGACATAACATGGGAGCTAAGAAACAAAAGAAGAGTTAGCCAGTTGAAGAGCTGGGAAGTATCTTTGCCCTGCCCAATCCACCCTTCTCTCTGCTCTGTGAAGCAGAAGGCTGATCCACATGGATTGCATTAGTGGGTTATCTCATCCTCTGGCTTATGATTTGGTTTGGGCAATGGAAGATAGGACATTATAGGATGGGAGAAAATTAAGTTCGGTATTTATTTTCCTAGTTTTCCCTTTGTTGTGTTATGGTGAGTGACTATGTCCTCTAAAGACTATAGCTCTTGTCAGTTACCCATCTCTATACAACTATCCTTTCTAGTCCTAGAAAACATTCCCTCCTATCTGCTTTTAGGCCAAGGAATAGTAACAGCCTTCCACTTTTACTTGCCCTCAGGTACTTCAATGGTGGCACAGGAAGAAGCACAACAGGAGAATAGACATTGGAAGAACAAATGGCTTTGTCAATTGATTATTGAGACAACAATAATGATTAGGAGATCAGCTGGGTGCTTCAGGTGACCCCACAGAGATAACCCAGGAAAAAAAATGAAACTCATGAATTTCTAATTCAGATCCAGAGCTGAAAATCATAAAGCCCTAACAATAGCTCTGAAGGATCTCTCATCTTCTGTAGTCATAGGGGAGGTACGGATGCAAAATAAGCACAAAGCCTGGTTGTAAGGGCTGTAGAATGGCAGTACAGACTGAATGTTTAAACGTCCTGTGCTAAAACAAGGGTACCAGTGGGGAAGGAGCAGAAACTGAGTGAAATCTACAATGTGAGAAAATGCCAAATGAAAACCCATGGAACGCCTTATCTTTCTCTACATCTGTCAAGAAAAGTAAACCAAAAGCAATTTTGCATTCCCAGAGTCATTAAGAGGTTAGTAAAACCATCAAAGATTTTGATTATTCCTATAATATCCCAATTTCTTATAGCTATATATCTAGTTCACAAACCAAATGGGTTGTGGAAAATGAAAGTAGATTATCACAGATTTAATCAGGTGGAGACACCAATTGAAGGTGCATTTCTAGATGTGATACCTAATGGAGCAAAGCAACCCAGCCCCTGGCAGCTGGCATGCAGCAATTGACCTGACTCACCTAGATTTTTTAAAAATACCTTTTAGCAAAGATAATCAAGAGCCATTTGCTTTCACAGGTACAACAGTGTATTTTTATGATCTTGCCTCAAGGTTATGTAAGCATGCCTGTGCTGTCATAATACAGTCTCAAAGCCTCTCGATCATCTTAATATCCCATGGAACATGACACTGGTTCATTACATTTGTGACATTACGACAACTGGATCTAATGAACAGGAAGTGGCAAGCAATTTAGATGCCTTAGTAAGACATACGCATACCAGAGAGTGAAGAACAAGGCCCACACAAATTCAGGAGTATACCTTATTCTGAGAGTCCAATAGTTCAAGGACCGGCAGGATATCTTCTCCACAGTGACAAACAAGTTGCTGCAAATTGTATTGATCACCAATGATGAAAGAGGCACAAATCTTGCTGAGTTTCTTTGTGCTTGGCAAGGAATATAAATCATATTTGGTGATCTGTTAGGCTTCCCAGGTTTTTCTGTTTACAAGCTGCCCTTTTCATTGGCATTATGACTTTTTGGACGCTATGGCATTGGAAGTCTCTGTAGCATGCAGAAATATCATATGAAGCTTTGGGCTAGTCCAATAGATGAATTGCAGCTCAGACCACAAAGTTTTGGGAAGGAAGCAATGCCCTTATGCTAACTACAGTTCTTTTGAAAAGGAGCCCTTGACTCTTGGGCCCTAGTATTGCATAAAATTTTGTCTATGGGATCTTAGTGAGTTGCAATCTATAAAGTAAATGCTATCTGAATTCATCAAACCATCCACTTAGATGTGCACTGTAGCATTATGTAGTAAAAATGATGATATATTCAACTTGGTGCCCAGATACATTTGGAAGGCACAAGCTAACTTCATTGGCTGGTGGCTCAGCTTCTCAAGGCACTTGCTCCTACAGCTTCACCAACTCTTCCACATCCCACACATGGAACCACATGGACTTCCCCTGACCAACCGATGGGGGAAAGAATAACTAAACTATGGTTCACAGATAGACCTGCTTAGCATATTGATTTCAGCTAGATGATAGTCACTTTAACACAGCCCAACTCAGGGGTAGCCGTGAAAAACAGTAGTGAGAGTTTATTTATATTTATTTATATTACCTGTGGGCAGAAATCGAGGTAGTACATCTGACTGTCCACTTTGCATGGAAGGAAAGACAGACTAGGTGCAGGTCTGTACTGACTCACGAGCGGATCATCTAAATGATCAGGGACATAGAAAGAAGGAAGTTGTAATTGTGGCGGTTTATGAAACAGATCCATAGAGAACTTTCTCAAGAAAGAATACGGGGTGTAAAAATATTTTTTCCCATCAGAATAAATCCACTGTGGAAAGTGCTTTCAATACTCAGGTGGATAAGGTGTTCTTTCCTGTGGCTATCAGTCAGCCTCTTTCTCTAGCCACCACAGTGCTTGCTCAAATGACCTATGTACAGAATATTTGCGAGAGGTGGGGTTGAAAGCTATTTATGTGTTCAATAACATGCATTTCTCTTCATAAAGGCTGATCTTGCTACCACAATGCCAAGTGGCCAACCTGCCACAAGCAGGTTGATGATATGACACCATTCTCCAGCAGACTGGTCTGCTTCCTGGTGGCGATTGACTACAGTAAACTTTTCTATCATGCAGGTGACAGTGATTTGTCCTCACAGGCATTGACATACATTTCAGGTACAGAAATGCCTGACTGCCCACAGTATTGTTGCCAATACAATCCTTCTAAGTATCTTATCTATAGCCTGGCATCCTACATAATACGCGTATAATATTACAATGGGTGACATATATTACAGCAAAGATGTGTGCTGGTGGACTTGTGCCCACATAATTCACTGATCTTACCATGTCCCCTCATCACACAGAAAGCAGATGGCTAAACAGAATGCTGAGATGGCCTTCTGAAGACACAGGTATGGCATCAGCTAAAAAATGACATTGTTGGAGGCTGGGGTTCTAACAAAAAGGATGAAGCATACTCTTAAACCAGCAGCCAACATTTAGCGCCACTCTCCACAGCCAGAAGTAGCAGGTCCAGGGTTCAGGTTGTAGAGGTGAGAATGGTCCCTCTCCGTATTACACAAATAAAATGCGAGAGGAAATTTTTCTTCCCTCCAAATTTGGTTTTGGGGTGTTAATGTCCAGGAGAGGAATGTTGGTGCCCCAAAGTGTAACTGTGTACCCACCAGGAAACATACTTATAGGCTTGTTGCATTAAAAGCTGACACTGCCTTCTGAAATTTTTGCACCCTAATGTCATGTAATGAACAAATAGAAAGAGTGTCACTGTATAATCCGTGATGACAGATCAAGATTACAAGTGGAAATCAGGCTGCTGCTACCCAATAGGTACAAACTGCGATTGCAGATGGAGAATTCCCTGGGGCACCTTAACATTCCTTGTGCTCAATAATTCTGAGCTATGGAAAACTATGGCAAAACAATAAAAATGAGATCCACCAGGACTTAGATACTACAGGAATGGAGGTTTGGGTCTCCCCCACCAGACAAAGAACACCATCCAGCTGAGAGGGATAATAATGGGAACATAGCACGGGTTGTGGGAGAAGGCAGCTATCATTATCAATTTAAGCCGCAGGTCCAGCGACAGAAATGGAGGTTATAGTAGTTATGTTTTATGTTACTTAATTGTTTCTCTTATGCCCAGCCCGCCCCCCCCACACACACACCATTACCTTATATGAAGAACACCAATGGTATAGGTAAACATAACTTTTCAGATAGGGTTTTGACTGAATTGACATACTCCATGATGAAACATTAGCTCAGGGGACTCTGGAACAAATATTTCACCTTGACAAATGAGAGGATGCTGAGAGGCAAATGTGCTTGGCTGGGCTGCATATCTTTCACTTTACCTTCATATCCTTGCTTCACATTTCTGCCTGGGCTGTGTCCCATGTATGAATTGCATCAACGAGTGCCTTTGCTTTCTGGTTTCCATTTGGGTTCTGACAGACAGAGGTTTTTAGGGGAAAGAAGAGGCAACAATTGAGATTTTTCTTTTCTCTGCTTATTCCTTATTGTACAACAGCTTGTCAGGGGCTGTTTCTCTATATAAGGCTGTAATTCTTGTTCTGTGGCCTTTTCCTATAGCTATAGCTCTTTCTCTATCTCCAGATTCTGCTAATGTCTCATTCCCTTTGTTCCTTCATATCCATGGTTTGCATTAAATCTTATACATCTATGGATAATTGATTTAAGACATGTGGAGTATTGCAAAACAGCGAGAGAAAGGTACTTTTTCAATCAATGATGCTCCATTAATTGAATATCTATATGGATAAAAATACAACTTGGCCCCAACCCAAATTATACATAAAAATTGATTCCAGATGAGTCGTTGACCCAAACATTGAGAATATAACATCATTATCAACTAGAAGTAGGGGACATATATTTTTAACCAAGTCACCAAGAACCATAACCAGAAAAGAAACATCAATAGTGAACTGCATTAATATTAAGATTTTTATTCATCAAAAGACATCATAAATAGAAAAAAAAAGAAATCTACACAGTAGGAGAAAACATTTTCAACACATATAGCCAACGAAGGGCCCTTACCTGAACACACTAAACCTCCTACAGATCCAAGAAACTTACAGATAACTCAATAGAAAAAATAGACAGGGGGCTCAACGAGTACTTTTCAAAATAGGTAATCTAAATGCCAATATAAAAAGGAGCTCAACTTTGTTGTGATACATATAAATGAAAAACATAATGTGATACCCAAACACTATTTTTAATGACATTACTAATGCACAAGGAGACAAGACAATGGAAACCCTTATATGATACTTACGGGAATATCCGCTGATTTAACCACATTGAAAATTCTTTGGCATTATCAACTAAAGCTGAGCAAAGATAAACCATACATCCCAGCAGACCACACCTATGTATAGCCCAACATAATAGCATGTTTGTATACAATAAGACATATTAACAGCAATATTCAAGAACATTAACAGCAGTGATTATTCTAATATTCCTAAAACAGGAAAATACTGAAATGTCCCTAAATAAATAAGTTGTGGTAAATTCATTCAATGGTATAGTAAACAGCAGAGAAATGGACAAATAAACAGGGATGAATTTTACAAACATAAAATTGAGCAAGAGAAGCCAGACAAGGATGCATTCTATATGATTCCATTTGTGTGAAATTCAGAGAACATTTAAAACTAAACTATTGTGTTTAGCAACACAGGCTGAAGCAAGTGTTTACTCTTTAAGGCATGAAAATGATTATTTTTAAAGGATGGTGATTAAAAGATGGTACCACTACAAAACTTACAGAAATAAAAAGTACTACAAGGATATACTGTAAACAGTTGTATGCCAAGAAATTATAATTTAGAGAAAACAGACTAATTCTTGGAAACACAATTACTGAAACTCAAGAAGCAGAAAATCTGAGTAGACCTATAACAATTAAAGACATTGAATTAGCAATTTAAACATTTCCCACAAAGCAAAGCTCAGAGCCGGATAACTTCATTGGTGAATTCTATCAAACATTTAAATATTAAGACCAATCCTTCACAAATTTCTCCAAAACCTAGAAAAACAGGGAACATTTTCCAATGCATTGTGTGAAAACAGTATCACTGTGACACCAAAACCAAACAGTCATCACAGGAGAGAAACCCAGCCCACATGCCTCTGCTCTGGTGCTGTTTTGCGGGCTCAGAGGAAGTTCTCCTCAGCTGGGTTGCGAGCAGAAGGCGAGCCTGAGGTTCTGTCAGCCCTTAAGTTTACGTCAACGCTGGAGTTGACATCAACCTCACTCCAGCTTATGACGTCAGTGCTCAAGCTCACGCCCGCACTCGGGGTTATGTCAGCGCTCAAGCTTCCATCAGTCAGTGCTCGAGCTTATTGCATCAGCACCAGGTCTTTCCTCAGTCAGCGTCCGAGTACATCAGCGTGCACGTTAGGGCCTGCCCACTCTGCACGAGGAAGCCCCACCTTCCCACCCAGGATCCTCTCCCCAGAGGGATCTCCTCCTGCTACATACACTCTGGTGCTGAGACCACCCCCGTCCCCCAGGCCTTGTGCACAAGTTTTGTAGCCGTGGAGGTCCCTGGGAGCCTGTTCAAGAAAGGCAAGCTGCGCAACAAGGAACATGCAGAACTGGGAATGCAGACAACAACCTATCATACTTACCATGTCCACAGCAGCACAAGAGGTCAGGGAGGGGGGGCAGAGGCGGCTTTTCTGGTTTTGTCGACAGGCTTACCTGAGCAGAGAAGACCACGGTGAGCATAGCTTTGGAGGAGTACTTGGCTTGTTGTGGTATATGCTACACTTTGGATAGTGACAACATCCATCAAGGTCTAAATTAACATCTTGGCTTTGGTCCTGAAGAGAGAGAAATGCTTGCTGCACTGCAGCAGTTGCTAAGCTGTTCTCAGATGCTGGCTTACTGTGCATCATGAGTTTTACATCGCATTATGCTCAGGATCTCAACAATGCAAGGCAGGTGCACAAGGGTACCAGGTTACCTTTTTTTCTGAAGTATTTGTTGATACTCCTCTGCACGTATGTGAACAGAGAGATGTTAAAGGACTCTACAAAAAAGCAAGGGCTGGGGAAATTAAAGGCTTCACTGGGATTGACTCTACATGTGAAAAACCAGAGGTCCTTAAATTGATTCTGAAAACAGACAACTATGATGTATCTGACTGTATCCAGAAAGTTGTGGAATTTCTACAGGAAAGGGATATTGCACCTGTGGCTGCCTCTTATGAAATAAATGAACTGTTTATGCTGGAAAATAAACTTCCTTTGGCAAAAGCAATGTAGAACCATTACCAGTGTTGAAAATTAATGAAGTGCATATGCAGAGGGTGCAGGTTTTGGCAGGAGGTTGGGCGACCCACTAAATGGCTCTATGAGAGAAAGGGAGCATTTGAAGTCCCTTCATTTTGATTATCTTCTGGATGGGGGTGTCAGTAACTTGTCTGCTGTTCTGACAGCTACTCATGAAGATAAAGAGAGGCTGGATAGCATTGGCTCTGACGTAGGTAGGCTGCTGTGTGGCTATTGTCTGTAATCCAGAGATTTTTGAGCACAGGAAGGAGGAGCCTTGTACTAGCCAGTGGAGAACAATGTTCAAGAACCACCCCTACATCAAGATGGTTATGAAACAAGAAGATTGGCCAATTGTAGGAGATCTATAGTAATGTACAGTCATGTCTTAGACCTTCATAGTCAGTAACCACGCATTCACTCACTGACCCAGAGAAATTTCCAGTCCTACAAGCTCCATTCATGGTAAGCACCCTACAGAGATGTATCATTTTTTATTTTTTATACTGTATTTTTACTGTACCTTTTCCATGTTCAGATATGTTTATACACACAAATACTTACCATTGTTATAGTTACCTACAGTATTCAGTACAGTAACATACTATAAAGGTTTGCAGCCGAAGAGCAATAAGCTATACCATATAGCTTAGGTTTATAGCAGACTAGGTTTGTGTAAGTGCACTGTATGATGGTCACACAATGATGAAATTGAGAGCCTAGTGATGCATTTCTCAGAACGTATCCCCATTGTGTGGTGCATGACGGTAATGTTATAAAGGAGAAGGATCATACAGCCATCTTAATAGGTGCTGAAAAATTACTAAATAAAATATAAAATATAACATGCTTTCATGATAAAAATGCTCAACAAACTAGAAACAGAAGAAACTTTTCTCAACTTGACAAAGGACATCAATATTACCCACAACTAATACCATACTTAACAGTGAAAAACTAACCACTTTCCCCTTAAGACAGGATATCTTTTCTTGCCACTTCTATTTAACATTGATTAGAGGTTCCAGCCAAGGCAGTTAAGCAAGAAAAGTAAAAACATACAGATTGGAAAGGAAGAAGTAAAGCTATTTCTATTCACAGATTATATGATCTCATAATTAGAAAACCTTAAGGACTACACACACACACACACACACACACACACACACACACATATCTTAGAACTAACAAAAATGTTTAGGAAGGTTACAGAGTACTACATCAATATACAAAAATCAATTGTATTTCTGTACACTGGCAAGTAACAATTTTCAAATAAAATTAAAACAATTCAATTTACAATAGCATCAAAAAATAAATTATTAGGTATAAATTGTTTATAAGTGCAATAGGTACACTGAAAACTACAAAGCATTGCTAAAAGAAATTTTAAAAGATCCAAATAAGTGGAACGGCATGCTATGTTTTTCATAATAAAGATTGAATATCAGTATGCCAATACTCCCCAAACTGATTTATAGGTTTAATGTAATCTCTATCAAAATTACATCTGGTTTGTGTACAGAAATTGACTAACCAATCTAAAATTTAAATGGAAAGTAAAGCGTCCCAGAAAAGACAAAACTATTTTGAAAAAGAAGAATGAAGTTGGAGGATTCACTTCCTGATGTCAAAACTTCCTAGAAAGCTATAGTAACTGAGATGGTGTGATACTGACAAAAGAACAGACTAATAAACCAATGTCACAAATATGAGAATACAGAAATAAATCCTTACACTTATAGTCAACTGATTTTTCACAAGGTTGCCAAGGCAACTGAATGGGGAAAAACCAGTCTTTTAAACAAATTGTGCTGGCACTACCGGATACCTACATGTATAAGAACAAAGTTGGTCCTCCGTCTTACACTATACACAAAAATTAACTCAAAATGGATCATAGACTGAAATGTAAGAGTTAAAATTATAAAACTCTTAGAAGAAAACATAAAAGTATGACTTTGTGACCTTGGGTTTAAGCAATGGTTTTTTAGATATGATACCAAAATCACAGCAACAAAAGAAAAATTAGACAAATTGTATACATCAAATTTTAAAACTTTAATTCTACCAATGATACCATCAAGAAAGTGAAACACATGCACAGAATGGGAGAAAATATTTGTAAAACAGTTTTGTTTTTGTAACATTTTGTAACATTTTGCAGTTCCTCAAAATGTTAAACATAGAGTTACCAACATGACCCAATAATTTCATTTCTAGGAGCAAACCCAAGGGAAATGAAAACATAGATTCACACAAAAACTTGTACATAAATGTTTACAGCAGCATTATTCATAATGGGCAAAAGATGGAAATATTCCAATGTCCATCAACCAATGAATGGGTAAATAAAATGTAGCATATCTGTAAAATATTATATGGCCATCAAAAGGAGTGAAGTACTGACACATGCTACAATGTGGATGAACCTTGAAAACATTGCTAAGTGG
Organism: Rhinolophus sinicus; assembly: GCF_057876585.1. NCBI lineage: Eukaryota > Metazoa > Chordata > Mammalia > Chiroptera > Rhinolophidae > Rhinolophus > Rhinolophus sinicus. The sequence goes on from NC_142507.1 coordinate 33,836,842, forward strand.
AAGAAGCCAGTTACAAAAGACCACTTATTACGTGATTTCATCTACATGAAATGTTCCCAATAGACAAATCCATAAAGACAAAATCTATAGCTAAGACTGGGGATGAGGCACTAAGGAGATCATAGGGCAAGTGGGGAATGACTGCTAATGAGTATGGGATATTTTTTTTTTTTTAGGAGGGATAAAAAGTGTTCTAAAATTACATTGTACTGATTGATACAACCCTGTTAGTAAACTTAAAAGAATTTAAATTTACACTGTAAATGTGTTGATTTGATGGAATTTGAATCATATCGATAAAGTCATTAAATATTGTACAAACAATTTCAGGGAACTCAGTGACTAGGAGTTTGTGGATTTCAGGGGAAAATATAATAAAATAAATAAGAAATAAGGGAGGCAAGCAGCATGTGTAAATATCATGAGAGGCAAAAGAGTTTGGCATAATACAAGAATGACCAGATCAGATTCTATTAAATCACAGAAAGATGTTTCAATAGTATTCTATATAATAGGAATCTATTAAAAGCTTTTAAAATTATCACTGGATACAATGTGGAAAATAGACTGGTGAGTAGAAAGAGTGGAAATTAGAATAGAAGGGAGGTGACTTCAGTAAAACTCAAGATAATGAGAGTTGAGCTAGAGTATAGTAGTCCTCCCCCCTTATCCATGGTTTTGCTTTCTGTGGTTTCAGTTACCTGTAGTCAAACGGGGTCTGAAAATATTAAATGGAAAATTCCAGAAATAAATAATTCATAAGTTTTAAATTGCACTCCATTCTGAGTAGCATGATGAAATCTCATGCTGTCCAGTTCCATCCACCCGGGATGTCAGTCATCCCTTTGTTCAGCATATCCACTGCTGTGTACAAGATGTGACTGAATAATATGGTAAATGTTTAAACTTAAAAAAAAATAAAAACTATTGCAGTAGAAGACACAGTGCCATTAATCCCCTTCAAAATACTCCCCCTCACTTCGAGTACACTTATCCCATCGTTCTTGCACTTTCTGAAGCAGTTCCGGAAGTCCTCTTTTGTGAGTGTCTTTAGTTGCGCTGTCATGGCTGCCTCAATGTCCTGAATCATTTTGACTTTGGGGAAGAGCCAGAAGTCACGTGATGCTAGATCTGCTGCACAAAGTAGATGAGGACATACTGTAATGTTTTGATTTGACAGAAATTGCCATATACCAGAAGTGACGTGTGACACGAAGTGTTGTCATGATGGAGGATGATTTATGGCACACTTAGCACACATCTCTCATCCATAGCTCACACCCAACTGACTACACCAAACATATTGAAACTTGTCACACACTGTTACTAGGGTTTGTCACACCACTTCCCATATTTAAGATCCCTGCCTTTCTGTTGGATGGCACTTGGCAGCAGCATTCACTGTAGTTTTTTATCACAATAGAAAGGCCCTACCTTATTTACTGGATATGGCATCGTGCAACTACTTCTGGCTCTTCCTCAAAGTTGAAATGATTCAGGACATCAAGGCGACCACAACAGCACAACTAAAGACACTCACGAAAGAGGACTTCCAGAACTGCTTCAGAAAATGGCCAGAATGATGGGACAACTGTGTTTGAAGTGAGGAGGGGGATTTTGAGGGGGACTAATAGCACTGTGTCTTTTACTGTAATGATTTTTTTATTTAAATATTCACTGTGTTTTTCTATCACACCTTGCATACTGCCCACCCATCATTCTCTTATTTAGTCCCTTAGTAGTGCTTAGCAGATTGACTGCCCTGGGATCACAGTGTACAATGTGTTATTGTACTTAATAATGGCCCCAAAGCACAACAGTAGCAGTGCTGGCAATTTGGCTATGCCAAAGAGAAACTGTAAAGTGCTTCTTTGAAGTGACAAGATAAGAACAGTACAATAAGGTATTTTGAGGAGACAGAGGCCACATTCACATAACTTTTATTACAGTACATTGTTATAATTGTTCTATTTTATTATTAGTTATTGTTTTTAATCTCTTACCGTGCCTAATTTATAAACTTTACCATAGGCATGCATGTATAAGAAAAACATATATATATGGTTGGGTACTGTCTTGTCTTCAGTTTCAGGCATCTGCTGAGGTCCTGGAATGTATCCCTGTGAATAAGGAAAGACTACTATATGGCAGTAATGATATAGAAATGGGTTTTTGAAAATTATTTTGAAGGTAGCACAGGGCTTGGTAATATATTGAACATTGCTTAACGGTAAGGGAAAGGTTAAAAAAAAAAGACTCAAGTTTTCTGGCTGTGTAACAAAATGGATGGTTGATCCAAAACCCAAAAAGAGAACACTGGAGGAGATGCAGTTTGTGGGGAAATGTTTAGAGAAATAAGATCATATACAAATAGACCTGTTAAATTTAAGTAATAAAGGTGAAGTAGATATGCCCAGAGGCATGAGTGAGAGACAGACAGAGAGAGACAGAGACAGAGAGAGAAAGAGAGAGAGAGAAAGAGAGAGAGAGAGAGAGAGAGAGAGAGAGAGAGAGAGAGAGAGAGAGAGAGAGAGAGAGAAAGTGAATGAGAATTGAGGTCCCAGTTTGTTTTTTTTCTTCAGCAATTCAATTCCATTTTCACACATCTTTCCAATAATTCCCATTCCCTAATTTGAATCTTTCTGCTCCTTGAAATATGAAAACATCTTTGATTGAGAATCAAGATTTGTCCTTCAGTGTCTCAAAGTTAAAATATCATGTAGCATTTGTAACAGAAGTCTCCAGTAGCAAGCGACTAAATTAATTAATTAATTAATTAATTAATTAAACAAATAACTCTAAACTCAAAATGACCTAATAAAGTTGATATTGATTTATGTAACTGAAACGTTTGAATGAGGCTTGATCCGGCCCCTCAAATGAGATCTCCCAGGACCTTCTTTCTAATATCCTCCCTACTCTGCTTCTCTGTTGCTTATATCACCATGCTGCTTTGGTAACCCACTGGGATTCTTCTGATAATTTCAGCAAAATGTTTGCAAAAATTCCAGATGTTCTATCCTCACAGGAAATCCTCAGGAAAGTTAGTCTCTTGGTAGCTGCTGTGCATACTCTGGAATCAGTTCTTACCAATGGTCTACATTGAAACTCATGTCCTTCCCTGTCCAATTATTGTGACAAGATTACAATATTTTGATTGACCTTTAGACAACAAAGATCCAACACTGAAGCTGGGCATGCATTCAATGTCACCCAAACTGCGTGGCTGACAAGATGGAAGGAGAGAATTTCCTCCCAAAATATACAGAAATATACTCAAGAATAAATGCCAGGAAAGCAACAAAAAATACCCTTCCAAATGGCTTCCAGGCACCATTCCATAGCATGGTATCAAAATTATTATATATAGATTCAAAATTTAAAAAATTACTTTAGATTACTTTTCACCTTTGAATTTGTACCAACTGGACAAGCAGCTAACAAAGTTTACTATTTGGAAGTGCTGAAAAGGCTGCATGGAAAAGTTAGATGAAAATGACCTGAACGTTTCGCCAACAATTAATTCATAGTTCTTGCATCATGACAATACACCAGCTCACATGGCACTGTCTGTGAGGGAGTTTTTAGCCAGTCAATACAAAACTATATTGGAACACCCTCCCTCTTCACCTGATCTGGCCCCCCCAATGACTTCTTTCTTTACCAAAAGGTAAAGGAAATATTGAAAGAAAGACATTTTGATGACATTCAGAATATCTAGGGTAATATGATGACAGCTCTGATGGCCATTCCAGAAAAAGAGTTCCAAAGTTGCATTGAAGGGTGGACTAGGCACTGGTGTCCATGCATAGCTTCCCAAGGGGAGTACTTAAAAAATGACTGTATTGATATTCAGCAATAAGGTATGTAGCACTTTTTCTAGGATGAGTTCTCAATCTCAATTGTCAGACCTCATATAGAATATATATATGATATAATGATGCATATATTATATAATACATGTTATACATGTACACATATACATTTGTATGTATGCATGCATATATAATTTTTATTTCCTTATACTGCATGATGGAGCAAAGGCTTGAAATTACAGTGATGAATATTACCATGCAAAGACAGTGCACTGAATATATTTATTCCCATCTTTCATTCAAATACCTTGCATATATTAGTAAGGGTCACTCTGAAGCACCTACATTAATTAAAAAAGAAAAGTTATATGGTACAAACAGCCTATATTACTGAATGAATAAATAACATTTAATGTTGCTTGCCTTTCTTTGTGTAGTCGATCCTGCAGGTATTTTAAGGAAATGGTATTTCTAAGACAACCACAGAAAAATATCAATGAAAATGTGATGATGCATTACATTAGTCTATGAAAACATATAGTTTTTGCAATTTTAAATTAGCAGAATATTTTAAACTACCTCCAAATAAGTATATTAATGAAATTCTCTGTTACTTAAATTAAGAGAAAGGGAATGCAATTATGAATTACACCCTTATCTTGGTTTTGTCTCTTCAAATGTATGAAGTATTTATACCTGCCTCCTTTGTGCAATCAAATGAACAGAAAATCCTGAGTTTGTAAAACCACAGAGTTTATAAAATGCAGGTTTAGCTTTTAAATCATATTCAGTTAAAGTTTGTCATTAACAATTACATAAAAATATACAATTACCATGTTTTTGTTGCAAAAGTATGATATAAAAAGCATTATATGCCAACCTTCAAATTTGTATATTTAAGTGAGGTATTAAATAAAGCAGAGTAAGAGTAATGCACATCACTATAAATATTCTATAATACTCTGCTCCAAATCTATAGTTTGATTTATTTTCATTCATTATTTATATGATTTATTCAAAGAATTTTATTTTTAAAAATAGGCTCACAAATTTTATTATTCTTTTAAAAGACAAAACTAAATGCTACATTCCTTTCCCCCTTATTAGTTGAATGTGTATATCAGACTCATTTTCCCCATGCTTTAGGAGAATATAGTACCTGAGGTTTGAAGAATTCTACCTATTTAAACTCTGTTTTAAAATTACTTGGCTTCAACTATGAAATGTTATTGATTCTTTGAACAATAGTATTCCACTCAAGGGAAGAATAAATGTGATTCATCAAGGCTCTGTATACATAACATAGAAAAATCAGATCAGGAATAAAAAAAGAACAACAAAATTATTACATTAGTAAAAATTATTAGGCAATCCTAACATTTGAATTCATATTACTGAGTAACAGATGATTGACTATAATTTACACCTTTTTCTATTTTGAAGCCATAAACATAATCTTTTATAATTCCTCCAAAACATTTTAAACTATTGGTGTCACATTTAGATCTTTAATCCACACAAAGTAATAATGGTATTTGGTTAGAGATGGGGAGTCTCAACTTTTTTTCCCTCATATTGATAATCAAATGGAACTTAGCAATATGATTATACAACACATGAAAGTACAAAAGACTAAAATGGCCGGTCCCCCGGATGTGTGCCCACCGGGTGACACCTGTCCCCCCAAGCGCTGTTTAAACAATAGCCCATCCTTCTCCACTGGTAGGCAATGCCATCTCTGCCACATATCAGATTTCCATCCATGCATTGAGCTATTTCAAGTTTCTGCTGTTTCATTGGTCTGTTTATCTTTCCTAGAACAGTGCACACTGACCTTACTGCTTATAGCTTACATTATTTATAGTTCGTAGTAAGTATTTATATATGGTAAGACAGTCTCCTTATATTGTACATTTTCAAAATTATCTTGGCTATTTTAGTCTTTTGTACTTTCATATATTGTATAATAATGTTGTTAAGTTCCATTGAGGTCAAAAAAAAAATCCTTGTTGAAATATTGATTGGAATTTTGTCTTATTTCACTGACATAGATATCCAGTTTTGATAGAGATAGGGAGGGTGAGACTTAAATATTAAACATTCATTCATTTTCTTCAATCATAAGGATTAGTCATATTTTTAATTTCTACTTGAATCACTATTGGCTAGTTATATTTCTCTAGAAAATTGAACAATTTGTCTTAAGTTTTAAAATTTGATGACTTAAAATTGTTTATAATATCATCTTTAAAAATAACTTCTCAGTTTCTAAGGTTATGACACTACTCATTTCACTGCTAATATTCTTCTTTACTGGATTCTTTTTTTTTTTTTTTTTTTGCCTTTCTTTTAATTTTTTTTTTTTTTTTTTAAGTTTATTGGGGTGACAATTGTTAGTAAAGTTGCATAGATTTCAGGTGCACAATTCTGTAATACATCATCTATATCTCACATTGTGTGTTCACCACCCAGAGTCAGTTCTCCTTCCATCACCATATATTGGATCCCCCTTTACCCTCATCTACCATCCCCCTCCACCCTTACCCTCTGGTAACCACTAAACTATTGTCTATGTCTATGAGTTTTTGTTTCTTCATTTGTTTGTCTTGTTCTTTTGTTGTTTTCAGTTTTATAAACCACATATCAGTGAAATCATATGGTTCTCTGCTTTCGTTGTCTGACTTATTTCGCTTAGCATTATAATCTCAAGATCCATACATGTTGTTGCAAATGGTTCCTATTACATCTTTTCTTACCGCCGAATAGTATTCCATTGTGTATATATACCACAACTTCTTCATTCATTAATCTATCAAAGGACACTTTGTTTCCATGTCTTGGCCACCTTAAATAAAGCTGCAATGAACACTGAAGCACATATGTTTTTATGGATAAATGTTTTCAGATTTTTTGGGTAGATACCCAGGAGAGGGATTGCGGGGTCATATGGTAATTCTATTCGTAATTTTTTGAGGCACCTCCACACTGGATTCTCTGTCTTATTTTTTTCATGTTCAGTCTTGCCAGGGGGTATTTGTGTTATTAAACTTTTCAGATGGTGAGTGTTTGCTTTTGCAGATCCTATTTTCTTTTTTTTTCTATTTAATTAATTTCGCCTCTTGTTGTTATGTTTCATTCTTTCAACTTACCTTGAGTTTATTCTGTTGTTATTTTTCTAACTCCTTTAAACTGAAAATTTAGATTATTGATCTCAAACTTTATAACATAAGTAGTAAGGGTGTCAAAATTATTTTAAGTAATGTTTTACCTACATCCCCTAAATTTTTGAATGAAATGTTTTCATCAATTTTCAGTTCTTAATATTTTCTAATGTCCATTATTATTTCTATTTAGAACCAAAGATTATTTGTGTCTTTTACTATAATTTTCAAATTGATTTTTAAATTAGCATTTTTAATCATTTCTAAATTAAATACATTTTCACAGAAAAGGTAATCTGTTTAACAATTCTTTGATTTTTAAAAATACTTAATGGTATAAAATGTGGTCAATTCTTATAAATGTCCCATGTGTATTTGTGAAAAATGTACATTCTCTAATTGTTAAATGTAGAGCTGTATATGTGCCCATTATATCAGTCTTGCTAATTGTATTGTTCAAATATTCCATAGTTACCAATGTTCTTGTCTGCTTTCTCTATCAAATATTATGAATGAGTTTTAAATGTCCTATTATGAATGTTAATGTATTAATTTCTCTTCACAATTCTGTCAGTTTATATATATATATATATGTTATGTACATAAATACATATATGTGTATATCAAGACTATGCTGTTGTTTCCATGTCTTGGCCACCATAAATAAAGCTGCAGTGAACAATGAACATTAGAGCTCATATATCTTTGTGGATAAATGTTTTCAGATTTTTTGGATAGATACCCCAGAGAGGGATTGCTGGGTCATATGGTAATTCTATTCTTAATTTTCTGAGTAACCTCCACACTGCCTTCCATAGCGGCTGCACCAGTCTGCATTCCCACCAACAGGTATGAGGGTCCTTTTTTCTCCACAGCCTCTCCAACACTTGTTATTATTTGTCTTGTTGATGATAACCATTCTAACTGGTGTGAGGTGATATCTCAAAGTGTCCTTTGATAGATGATTGGATAAAGAAGTTGTGGTATATGCACACAATTGAATACTATTCTGCTTTAAGAAAAGATGAAATAATGTCATTTGTGACAACATGGATGGATCTTGAGATTATTATGCTAAGTGAAATAAGTCAGACAGCAAAAGCAGAGAACCATATGACTTCACTGATATGTGGTATATAAAACTGAGAACAACAAAGGAACAAGACAAACAAATGAAGAAACAAAAACTCATAGGCACAGACAATAGATTAGTGGTTACCAGAGGGTAAGGGGGGAGGGGGGTGGAGATGAGGGTAAAAGGGGTCAAATATATGGTGATGGAAGGAGAACTGACTCTGGGTGGTGACCACACAATGTGATATATAGATGATGTACTACAGAATTGTATACCTGAAACGTATGTAACTTTACTAACAATTGTCACCCAATAAATGTTTTAAAAAAAGGAATATGCTGTTGGATGCTTGTCATGCGGGAGTCCGGTGGGGTCTCTGCTCCTGCTCCCCACATAAGAACGCAGGACATGGTGAGGCCAGAAAGGAACACCCACGGAGCCATAGGTCGGCGAGTCATACCACTATATTCTCGCTGGCGGCACTATAGTCTCACTGGAGGCTGGATCCACACTGTCCGCAACCCTCCATCCTAACTGCAATCCGCGCTTGCCAGCCCAGCCACCATCTTCTTGCTAGCCCCCATTTTCTGCTATTGTAGCCACAGCAGTTATATTAGTGGCCAATGGCTCACTGGTTACAGCTGACGGCCAACTAGCCACAGCTGATGGCCATCCAATCACAGTTGATGGCCATTTACTACCTGAGCCAGCACCTTTCTATGTGAGGCCGAGAGCCTGGAAACTGCTTTCTGGGGCTCTGTCCCCACAATGCTTATAAATTTAGATTTTTTAAATGTTTCTGTAGGAATTATAACTTCTATCATTAAATATTGATTTCTGTATACACAAAACTGTATTATTATTTTGAAGTCAATTTTGTCTAATAAATTAAAAGAGATAGATATACTTATGTAACTACACCAGATTATTTTGTTTAGTATTTAGTATCTTTATGCTTTTGCTTTTCACTATTATGTGTCTAATGTTTAAGTTGTGTTTTGAAAATAGCATATATCTATGCATATTTTGTTATTTATCCAAGCTTGAGAATATTTGTATTTTGACTATCGACATTAATTGTGGTTACTAGTATGCTTTAAGTTAGTTCTACAACTTTATGCCTTATATTTATCCTGTTTTTTCTTTACTTTTTTTCTTTTTCCTTTCCTCCTTGCTTTTGAGTCAATCAGGCATTCTACATTCCATTTTCCCTCTACCAATAGCTAGAAAGTTATATAATATATGTATTTAGGTAGAGTCAAACTAGCTTTTGCAACAAGTTCCCATATCTTAGTGGTTTAATGCAACACAGCTTACCAGGAGCTAGAGCCAATAACGGTAGGAAATCTTAAATGGTAATTGATAAATTGCTGAAGGCTGTGTGTGGACTAGCTTGTGAGTTAAAAACTCCTAGGGGGACAGTTATAGTGAAGCCTTCTATTTCTATGAGCCCAAATTAGAGAAAAATCCCTGCCTGTTTTAGGAAAGGGGAAGGGGAAAGTAGCCATTTTGAAATACACCCAGAGCATTCTGTCTTTCATACCAAAGCCCTGACTTCAAGAAAAACTACTATACCAAGGATAAACAGAGGTGTTACATGAAAATAAAGAGGTTAATTTTCCAAAAGGACATAGCAATCAGTAATGTATGTATTTGTATATGCATGGATATACACATATGGGTGTGTGTGGGTGTGTGCACCTACTAATGTGTTTATATGTAAGTAAGTTTATATGTGTGTATGTGTACATAATGTATCAATATCAGTTTATCAATCCTAACAAATGTAACATACTAGTGCAAGATGTTACATCATATTGATGATGTTATTATTATTTAGTATCTCTTTCAAAAACTCAGTTTCTCCTGCTGACTCACCTCAGTCAGGGTCACTTTCAGGCTAGCCACTGCATAATGCCTCATTCAAGGCATCCTGACACCATGCTCCCTCTCTCTGCTGCTCTGGCACCACTGGGCACTCATTCGTTTATTCACTCAATATTTATTGACTACCTAATATGTGCTAGGACCTTTGCCAGAGCTGCAGGTACACTGAATGAGCAAAAACTATCACAGCCTAGAATGTCATTTCCCATATCTTACCTTATGTTCTGTAATAAGAGACAAAAATATGTGATTTTTGAAAAATGTCTCCTAGCTACTTCTGGGTGATGCCTTCTCTCTCTCTCTCTCTCTCTCTCTCTCTCTCTCTCTCTCTCTCTCTCTCTCTCTCTCTCTCTCTCAGACACACACACACACACACACACACACACACACACACACACATACACACTCCATCAGATACTATTCATCCATTTTCTTTTTCTAACTCAGCACCCAAATGATGTTTTTACTATAAGTGAACAAGTTTTTCTTTATCACCCCCACCAGGCCCTTTAAAGATCTTCTAAGATTCTAGACACATAATAGACATAACATCAAACATATTAAAATATGCCCATAGCACACAATAAATGCACAATATAACAACTCTATATAAATTGGGCTGAGTTGCTAATGGGACCAAAATTATTTTTTCAGATCTCAAACTATACAATCCCTCATGAGTTTTGGACACCCTGGGCACTTAGCTACATATCATTCATTATCTTTGCCCACTGACATTACCATCTTCTCAATTCTCCTTGTGTTATGACCTAGCTATCTGAAGATCAGAGGGAAAGAAGAAATAAGCAGACAAGATATTCACATGGCAATTAGGAAGATTCAAATTTGTCTCCTTTACAATTTCATCTGAGTCCTTGATAGTAACTGATATCAATTCCCTATATGAAACTATCTACATATATTTAGAAGAAGGAAAACCTACATTCCCTTAAATGAGTCCAATCTAGTGAGAGCAGATTTTAGCATTTGTATAATGCTTAATATTGACCTTTGTCAATATCCTCCTTTCACTTACCCCTTTAATTTTATAAACTAAATATAATTATGACCCCATATTATAGATGGCAAAATTAAAAATCAGAGAAGGAATAAAACTTGCCCCAAATAACACAGACAGTAAGGGAGAGAGCTAGGATTTGGATGTACTGTGATGTCTTGATATCTTGATTATTTCTTCAACAACCAATTTCCTATGTAATACAATATTCCCAGATGGAATAGGGCACCTCCCTTGCTGGGACCAAGAACATATGCATACCACTTCTTTCTTAGTGCTTTTTGAATGTGCTCATATCCTTAAAATGCAACTGTTTGCTGATTCTGAGCCCTGAGTGGACGGATTTGCACATGTATATGCCTATCGATGCCTAGCATTCTTTGACTGTTGCGCCCCTGCCTTTAGCAGCAACGCAAGAACAAAGACCTCTAATCCCATTTCAAATTTTCACTCCATCAAGGTCAGCCTCTCTCTTTTACCAAAGTCGTAAATGCATTCTGCAGTTTTAAACCAAATAATAACCATCCCACCATCCCATACAGACTGGGTCTGACTTCAACATTATTGCTTTTTTTTTTTTTTTTTCCGGTTCATAACTGTCTTAAATTACTGTTCCCTCCAGCATCAGCAATGCTGTAAAAATTTCAGGGACAAGCCTTTACTGCCTACCACCACTTCCTACTTTATTGTCGGTGGCAATTTCAATTGATTTCATTGTTGTGTCACTGTCACTCCAATTTCTTTCTTCAGGTATATATGGTGTCATGAAGTTCAGAGTTAATGTAGGAAACTTTGCTTTAATAGAAAAATAATGTTCTTTGACTTTTTCTCTAACATTAATAGAAAGCCAGCCAAGGCCAGCCCCAAAATTCAGCAAAAATAAAATTCTTTTAGAATGTCAAGGGGCTCGTCACTGTCTGTGTGAGTTATAGTGAAGCAAGGATTATCATTTACCTGCAACAAATAAGAAAACAGTAGATTTCAGGAAATAAGTAGACTAGTTTTTTTGATGCCTGGCTTCAGTTTTCTGTTTTATCACTGATTGGACGGGCCTACGACTTCAGGTGAAGGTCTTAATCTCTCTGAGGTCCTCTCTCACCTCTCCCTCGCCCCTCTTGTAAAAAATCGAGATACAGCTATTGCCATTTATTTTCCACTCAGGCATACTTTAAGTTTGAGCCCAATGGGGAAAAAAACAAAAACAAAAAACCGTGGAACAAATTGTTACCACTGACAATGGATCTGATCTTGTATTGAGCTCAGATGAACAAAATGCTCTCCGGGGAAGAAAATGGTTCACCTGTGTGAGGTAAATGAATTCCTCCGTGGCTGTAGGGAATGGTGAAATTGCTGGATGGTATACTGATGTCCCAAAGAGTTTATTATCTCCCGCACATTTGTGGATAACTTGCCTGACTCGATATAGAAAGCAGTCAATAATAATGTCTTTTTGGATTTACACAGAAAAATTGGATAATATGTACATTACTCTGTTTTTATTCTGGTATCAGTAAGTATCTTGTGTCAGAGGCAGAAAAGGCTCTGAGGTTTGAAGAAACAAGGATAGGAGAGAAGGCTGTGAAGCATGGGCACCTGGCAGGAGCCATGGCCTTCAATAGAACTAGGTAGCCAGAAAAGGGATGGCTATTTCTTAGAGCCAATGTCTGCCACTCCCCTGCTCCCCTCCCCAGCTGAGGTTTGTGGGGTGATGGTACCTGAGTTGGCACCTAAAATTAAAAATAAGGGGTGAGGAGGAGGGAAACAGAAGGCAGAAAGAACATAAATGATTTCCCAGGTATCTGTTTCTTGCTTTCTCTGTGTAGAGGGTAAATGCACTAGAAGGAAGGAAATCATTAAAAAAAATAAAGAAAAAGGAAGGAAGGAAGGAAGGAAGGAAGGAAGGAAGGAAGGAAGGAAGGAAGGAAGGAAGGAAGGAAGGAAGGAAAGAAAGAGAGAAAAAGATCTGTGAATAAGGTAAGGGATTTGTAAAATTGTAGTTATTTCTGGGCAACCGATAGTTTCTGGTAATAAACCATGTACAGGACAAGTCATATGACTTATGGTCTGAACACTGTGATACTTGAGTCACTGAAGTAGAACTGAATGAATCAGTCCATATTAGAAGAGGGTCTTTCCTGGAAAATCCAGCTGTATGACTCCTTTATCTCTGCCCTCTATCTGAGAGTATAAACTTACCACTCTTGGCTTCTACCTCTTCTTTCATACAGCAAATATAGTAAATAATTACATCATGCTGAAAATAGGCCAAGCACTTTCTCAAGCACTGGAAAATTATAAATTAGTCATTGGTAGAATGATTTCTACTATGATTTACCCAAATCTTCAAAATTGTCCCTTTTTTATTTAACTGATAGGCAAATAGCTTTTCCTTTTCAGACTCCATAATTTCCACAGTAAAATTGAAATTCTAAAAAAAGCATAGTGGCATTTATTTCTCTAAATCTCATAGATGTTATTTTGTTGTTTGTTCTCAATATATGTTGAAATTGTAGATTTTCCCAATTCCTATCACATTCATTTCAGAAGTGTGCCATTCCCAGATGATACAGTAATTTATACACTAAAAGTCTTTATCTTAAACAGATTTAAGTGTTCTTTTATTGTTTTATGGTGTTAAATATATAACATTTAAAATATATAATGAAATAGAAAAAACATAACAGCTACTGAATATTTGGAATAATTATTTTTCTATCAGCAATATTCTTTGCACTAAAGGTAAACAAGTGTAAATAGTGATTGAGATTAATCAGTCAAGATGTTTTTAGCTACAAGTAACGTAAAACTTCAACCGAAGTTATTATTTAAATCACAGAAAATTAATTACATCACATAACAAAAGTTTTGGAGTAGGTAGTTCTGGACTTAATTCAGCAACTCAACAATGTCAGGTTCCTCTATAATTCTCTTGGCTTTTTCTCATGATCACTAGATGACTTCACTGGCTCCAAGTGTCACATCCTTGTACAACATGCAAAGATAAGTAACACAAGCTTCTATTAGGTGTCCCTTTTTAAGGGCAGGAAGAGCTTTCCAAGGTGCTCCCAGGAGACTTCTATTTCTATTTCACTGGCTGAGATATTTTGATATGTCACTTTTGCTAACATTGGAATGAAATTATCATGATTGGCTTCCACATTTATTCCTCTAGATTTGGGAAGAGACCCATGAAGCACTTGAGAACCCAATGCTTTAATAAAATCAGGATTCTATTGGGAAGAAAGAGGGTGGGAACTGTTTACAAAATGTGTGGGCATGGCTGACGAAAAGTATCAAGGAATGGGAGAGTACAAGACTCCTAACAGTGGGAGCTCTTACCAGGCCTGAGGTTTGAAGAAACAAGGATAGGAGAGAAGGCTGTGAAGCATGGGCACCTGGCAGGAGCCATGGCCTTTCATAGAACTAGGTAGCCAGTCAACTACAATTGTGCAGGGAGGAGCCAGGGGAATAAACGCCTCAACCTAACTTTCCTCCCTCTCTCTGATCTCCTCTAGTGAGGAAACCCACCCTGGAGCCAGAGAGCGTGGGAACCTGATGACTTGTGTCTGTATCAGCCTCCTGGGACACCGAGCAGGGCTGTAGAGAATAAGGAGGACAGAGTGTGGCTCAGGAGAGACAGAAGATGCCCATCACAGCTACCATTAATTGAGCACTTTTCCTGTGCCAAGCAATATAAGTGATTTACATGCATAAAATAGGGAGTTAGCCCAACAACATTAATGGGGATAAACATACTCTTTACTAGACCCAAGAAAGTAAAGAAAGAGATAGTAGCATTGTTTGTAAACTCTTTGCAGGAAAATTATGTGGAAAGTGCCCAAGGGTGAGTGGAAGAAACAGAGAGATAGAGGTCAATTATTGTGAACCTGAGGAAGAGGGCGATTCCCCCAAGCCTGGGAGGAGCTGATGGGGGTTTCAGTTGAATTTGCAAATCGTGAATATCCATACCCAATTTGGTTTCAGCTCTCTCAGAAAACACAGGACCCTGGAGGAGAATGTTTGTGTGTGTATCTAGGGACAGCCTTAGCAGAGACCCTCACACCACACCCACGCTGGACACAGAAATAGCAGAGCCTCTCATATTTGAATGGTCATGAGCACTTGGATGTTGAACATCTAAATAGCAACTGCAGTGGGTTGAGGAGTTAAGACTTTTTTTTCCTTTCCAACCACAAAATATAACTTCTAAATTCTTAGACAATATTTATCTGTGGTTGGAGGTGGAGAAGAACACATATGAATGATAACTATGTCACCATTCTGGTGAATTAATGGCTTAATGAGATTTAATTTTTATTTGGAAAAATAATGAGTGAGATTTAATTTTTACATAGAAAGGTAATGACATTTCTGATACCCAAGTGTGATGGAATAAAATCAATATCCTGAATATTTGAATCATCTGCTTTATCATATCAACTTCGTGAAGAAGAATTACTCTCTCTCTTTTATTGAAAATGAAAGTAGGTTTAAAGAGTTTCTAAAACTTGTCTATGATCATGCCACCATTAAGTGGCTGACCTGGGACTTGTACTTGGGACAATGTGCTCCCGAGCCTCTGTTCTCAATCACTTTTCTCTATTACACAGAATTGATGAGGATGGAAACGTGGTCACATTATCTAGACATCGTAGAGCCTTCTGCACAGGTAATTCCATTGAATAACACTTGCTGCTACTGTACTTTAATAGCAACACGACAGAGTTTCATTGAATCTTTATAACCAGCATCCCTTGATACTCACATTTGATTTCTGCAAGATAGCCAACTGTTACAGCCACCACCGCCACCCATCATGATTTTACAGATAAGGAAACCAAAGTTAAAAAAAAAAAAAAAAAAAAGTAAAGAAGGAAGAAAAGAAGGAAGGGAGGAAGAGAAAAACAAAGACTGCATAACTGAAGGAACCAGGACAAGAACCAAAACCCTTTGACTCCTAGCTGTGTACTGTAACCCCTCTGTGCTTTAAACACAACACATTAAAAAAAAGAAAAGAAAAAAAGAAAAAGGAAAACCCAAAAAACAAACAAAAAACCACCACATTGGTATCTCCTTCCCAGAGCACAGACAGTGATTCAGTGTTTGTACAATGAGACTGAAAAAGCAAAGAGATCTGTACATATTACTGTGAGAATGCCAACAGACTGCTAATGGAAGCTAGAGAGAATGGGTAAATGTCAGACAAAGATCAATGACTCTGAGCGTCACTTACTTTTTTAACGCAGATCAAAATCTTTAGTACAAACTGCTAATATGCCGAATCTGTCATGTTACCCGTCTATTCTATCACCAGTATCAAGGGATGGCAGGTCTTCCAATCCTACTAGGATTGCAACTCCAGCCTTAAAAGCTGTTTCTGTGACATAAGACTTTTCTTCTGGGCCTTATTATTACAGCCCGAAAATCCCTCCATATTCTCTGTTCTTTCTCTTCTTGGATTACTGACCTCAGTTGATGCTATCGTAAGTCCCTCAGTTTACCAAGAACAATATTTAAGTAATCACCTTGAAACTTATTTTCTGTGACCCCTCAGAGCCAATCAGCCATTATCGGGCCCATTCTATTCCTGAAATGCCCATTAATCAGACCCTTCTTGTTCTTTCCCCATCGCTGTCTGCTCTCCCCCAAAACTAATCTTATTTCTTCCCTTAGCTGAGCATTGTTAGTCCTCTCTCTGATCTCTTACCAGCCGTCTCTCCCACTCCAATTTATTATATGTGCTCCTACCAGAATTACTTCCATAAAAGAAAGTTTTGAACATGTCTACCCTTTGCTTAAAATTTATTCAGTGATGTTCACCTATTTATTACAACCTAAGTTCCTAGGAAGAGCCCACAGACCTTAACAATCCGATGCTAACCTCCCTTACCAGCCCCTTCTCTCCCCTTTCTACCTCCTCTGCTTATACTCCCACCCTAGTATGTGTCCCTTAAGTCTCTGATTGCACATGCCGTTTCTCCACCTTCACTTCCGTCTGTCTTAAATTTTCCAGTTATCCTTTTTAAACAACCTGAAATATCATCTCCCCCATGAAGTCTTTCCTAACTCCTGAAGCATGGTTAGTCAGTCCTGTGTCAGGACTTGGCATAGAACTGGGGGTAACAGCTGGAGCTTAAGCTGTGCTTATGGTGGCATTCAGTTATATCCAGGCGTGGCTGGCAGCCTGGAGGGGAAAGATCTGTGGAAGGTGCCTGCATGAGGAGCCAGGTGCCTTTCAGGTGTCAGACCTGGACACTGACCAGATCCAGTGTCTAGGGAGTGCAGCTGAGCACATAGCACTGGGTCTCTTTCTCAGATTTTTTCCCTGCTCCACCACTGCTCCAAACTCCTGTCGAAATCCTTGGGAAAGAATGTTACCAAAAAAAAAAAAGTAATCTCATTGATAGTTCTGTGGGCCACTAAAATCACGGCTCACAGATTATTTGAACATAGCTATAAAACACAAATGTCATTTTCTTTAGGATTGTATGGAAGTAGCTTTAGGGACTGGTATGGATTTGTGGAACTAGCTCTAGAAGCTAGATGCAGCTTTGGAAATGGCAGTGCTAGAAGTGTTCATTGCCTACCCCTCAGTGGTGGGGGGTGGGGAGCAGAGGGACAGAAGGGCTGGGATAAACTGCAGAAACCTAAGCCATGTGGCTGTAGGACAAGAAGAGGTTTCAGCTGTGAGCATCCCTCAAGTGGACTTAAGCAAGAGAAAAGTAGGGTTTGCCACATCGGAGTTCAAAAGATTTATGGATGAATCTAAATTAGAAAACCTTAGGGACATATATCCATTAATTTAACACTTACTCATGAAAGTCTGTTGTGTGTGCTCAACATACCAGGTGCCAAGGACATGGCAGAAAACAAGACAGGCACAGGAAAGTGAAGATAGATAATAAACAAGTCCACAATTAAAGGAAAAGTCCGTTTGAGACATCAAGAAGTGCTATGAGAAAACAAAACAAGCGAATATGAGAGAGAGCCAGGGTCAGGGTAGGGCTTGCTGAGGAGATAGCACTTGAACTGAGACCTGAAAAAAATGCAAAAGAATCAGCCATGTGAACATCCTGGGGGGAAGAACATCCAGGTAGTATGAATAACAAGTACAAAAGTCATAAGACAGTAATGAGCCTGGCATTTCAAAGACCCAAAAGAAGGTTGTTGTGGAAAGGAGGTGATTCATGGAGATAAATAGGTGTTGAGTCATGTAAGACATTTTACAACATATTCAGGAGATTGGACTTTATCGTACTAGGAAGCTACTGGGGGTTTTAGCTAGGAATTGACATGATCTGAATTTTGTTTTTAAAGCTTCACT
The DNA here is from genome assembly GCF_057876585.1 of Rhinolophus sinicus. NCBI lineage: Eukaryota > Metazoa > Chordata > Mammalia > Chiroptera > Rhinolophidae > Rhinolophus > Rhinolophus sinicus. Next base: position 33,855,122 of record NC_142507.1, read on the forward strand.
ATAGCTGCTCTGTAGAGAATGGAATGTGTAGGGCTAGGGCAGCAGAAAGGGAAGCAGAGAGACTGGTTTAGAGACTATGGCAGTATTTCAGGCAAATAATGGTAGGTGCTCAGATGAAGATAGTAGCAGCATAAAAGTGGGGAAAAGCTGACTTGGAACGTATTTTTCAGGTACAATAGGCAGGATTTGCTGTCATGTTGGGTGTGAGGGTGGAGAAGACAGCAGAATGGGAAGACAGGCCATGGTTTCTGGTTAGAGCATCTCTTAAAGAAATGACCCTTGGAAATGGGAAAACTGGGAACAAATGTGTGTTGGGAGCAAGGGGACATGGAGCTAGTAGTTTTGTGATCTCTTAGAAATCTAGAGGATTTGTCAGGTAGGCAGTTAGATAAACAAAAAATGTCTGGAAGTCAGGAAAGAGGTCTCGGCTACAGAGTTAAGTTTAGGAGCCATCAGCAGATGGTGGGTAAAGTAATGAGAGCAGTTCCAGAAATAAGTGGAGAGATTTGTGGAAGCAAATTGGGGTTCTATCACCTTATCTGGGTGTGTTATTTGTTAAATCATACTGATGTTTCTTAAACACGTAATAGGGGAATGTTCATTAAGAATGGAGTGAGCTATATAAGGCACCAAGCCAAAGGAGAGAGGTCTGAAGCCAGAAAAAGTTGTCAAATTTGTATTGACCTTTTTTCCTTCCTTTTGCTTCCCTGGCCTGTGATGTTATAGCTCCTAAATATCCCACATGCCTTTCCTTGAAGATGCAGCATTTCCTTTGGTTTTTGAACTTCTCCTTTTGGGGAAGTTGGTGTTTTGGCACCTTGTTTTGGGGTTGTCAGCATTTCTTTATTTAAGAAGCAATACTTATGTAATTAGAGAAACATACATACAAAATGACAACTTACCAAGAGGCTTGTTGGTAGAGCCAAAAAAAGGTTAAAATTTCAATAACCAAAAATTAATCTTGAAATATCTCCTAAATTATCCATATAAAATCTAATGTATGGTTTTATATGCCAACCCTATACAAAAAAGCACCTTGCTTTTCCTCCAGCATTAGTAGACTGCTGCTTCTGTTGTTGAGTACCAGAAGAAGCTGTGGATTGTCCCAAAAATACCAGCAAGTGGAGTTAAAGTCACGAATGTTCAAAGGATGTATAAAATGACTCCACATTGTATCCAATACTGGTCTAAGCATCTCCATGTCCATATATCTAGATTATAAAGAAGATTTTCTCAGTAGTAATGGAAGGGAGCTTTATGGACTAAGGTGCCCTAAAGCCCTAAGAACACAGAAATGAGGCTTCTTAGAACATGTGTCACTGATTCAGGAGCGAAGACTGAATTTGCTTTTTACGGCGCAGGTGTAGTAATGTGTGAGAATTTGTAAGCCACAACATGGAAGTAATGTCACATTTACGAATTTTATGTCCTTTGAGTCCCCACTCCAAAAGCTAACAAGAAATTCAATCCTCATTAATTGCTGAGGCCACTACCCAAAGACTCTGGGATCTCACATGGCCAAGCATGTATGTCCTCCTGGTGTTTTGTTCAGGAAATTCACTGTCTATGTGCTAGATGTCTCAGCCAGCAGGGTCCCTTGAGAGTGGGGATTCTATCTGTCAAGCACAAAGTATCCAAGTACCTGGTGCACCAGACACTGACTCTCCTCAGAGATTCTACCGCCCCTCCCCTCACCCTCAGGCAGGTACTGTACTTTCTTTTAGAAAGTCCAGAGCCTTGATCTGGCCTCTTCCTCACCCCTTCTCCTTTCAGAATGGTGCACCCCCCCCCCCAAAGCCCTGCCCTCAACTTCACCTGCATTTTCCCCCTTTCAGGAAGATCTAGCACAATCTTCTCATTGAGGTTGGATTTTTAAAAACAAAGGAAGTTCTCCTTTGCCTTCATAGTACAAAAGGCCTCAGAGAGAGAATCACAAAGACTTGGTATGTAGGAAGAAGAATGCATGCCAAAGGAAGCACAGTACAGCAAAATTCATATTTTCATAGATTATCCAACCACAGTCTTTATGGTAGAGAAATGGCTTTCCTGAATGAGAATTGCAAAGTATTTCATGAATATGAAGAATGGATATCATCTATTAAAAGAACAGACACACACAAATCCAACAGATTTCTTCAAATCTGGTTTTTTGAGCCACGTTTGAGTTGGCAAATTGCCTATTTTCACCCATAAAGAACACCAAGTTGAAAATTCTTCTAAGTATAGATAAGCTAGAATGACTTTGTTTTCACTACTTTACCCTGGAAACGTGAGAGGCTACAGATACTAAAAGAGAGTACTGGTGCTGGCAAGAAGCTAACTTGTTTTTATGCTGAATTTGGTGACAAATGGGATGCAGTCTCATCTGCATACTATCTGGTGGGAGAGACAGATTTGCAGATGGCACCCTTAGTAAGTTGCCGTGTAATCTGTCTGTCCCGTCATACTGTAACTTCCTGTATACTTAGATATAGAGTCTGGCACACAGAGGATATCAGTAAGTGAAACACACTGTCATGACTGGGAAAAGGTTTTTCTGCTTAGTTTTCTGTTTGTCATGGCTCCCTTCCTATAACTTGAGGCTCTCACTTATTTCTTATACTCTATGATGCATTTACTTCCTGGTTCACTGGGCCAATTTCTTTGGAGTTCTCCATAACAAAGTCAGCCATACCCCAGCCCCTTGGCCTCTCTCCCTGCCCTGCTATTCCAGAAGCTACAGAGGATGTTTTTATTTGTTTGTTTGTTTGTTGTTGTTTATTTTAAATCAGGCCCACTGGGGCTCTCCAGTTGACTCTGTTTTAAGAATGCTCCTATAATTCCATTAGGATCAGGTTTTCTCCCCCTGTTCCTTATCAGAAATCACTGTTAGATGGAAGGTAAGAACTCCCATTGCTTTGGTTAACTGGGTCACTAAGAACCATAGCATTCCTGCCCTGAAAGCGTAATTAAAGCCTTGACTAATTAGTATTAAAGTCACCTTAATTAATTAACCTAACTACCACTAATCAAGGAAATGGGTCTTCTGAGGGACTGTGGATCATTTCTTAGTCAGTACATAATATGGTGATATACATATACACCCCTTGTGATGCACTCATTAAAAAAGTTAAAACTGTTCATTGTTAGGAGTGTAAGTTGGAGATTACTTGCTTATTTATTTGTACTCTGCCTCTTCCCACAAAGGATTGGGCTCAGAGGACATTATCTTGCATTTGTACTGTAGAGCTCTTACCAAGATTATGATACAAGAAGTTATTTAGCACATTCCTCAGTTGCTCTGGATTACTAGTAAGCCCATGATAATTATTTTAGCAGAGTAATGCAGAGGCTGTTCCATCTGATTTCCACATTACAGACAGTCACTCGTTATCTGTGTGACTTAGCATACGTCACTTCACCTCCCTAGACCACAGCGTCCTACTTTATAAAATGAGGCCAATATATTAAAGACCCTTTCAACTTTAACACTCTCTGTTGTATGTGGGTAAAGTTTCTCTTGACTCTTAAGTCTTCTGTCTTGCAAATCAAATAGGCATAATGTCTGTTCTGTAACACAAAGAGTCATTTTTTTGTGACTACTCGCAACTATTGTTCTTTTTTGAAAGTTTTCATTATACCACGTTTCCCCAAAAATAAAACCCAGCCGGACCATCACCTCTAATGAGTCTTTTGGAGCAAAAATTAATATAAGACCCAGCATTATATTATATTATATTATATTATATTATATTATATTATATTATATTATTATATAAGACCCGGTCTTATATTATATTAAAATAAGACTGGGTCTTATATTAATTTTTGCTCCAAAAGATGCATTAGAGCTGGTGGTCTGGCTAGGGCTTATTTTTTGGGAAACACAGTATACTCTTCAAGTCTGCCTAATTAAAAGGCAAAATAACAAACTGCTTCTAACAAGTAATTTCAGGAACACAGGAGAGGGTCCATGAAAACAACTGTCTTAATTAGCTCTAATGTCTGAAGCTCCATACTTCATTTCTACAATGTAAGAAATTTTCATCTATCATTTACCATTGATACGAATGAATTTCCAAGACCATTACCTTAGCACAGATTTGGAGTTAGAAGAGACCAACAAAACATTATGCTGCTGGTGTGGAGATACCACTGAAAGAAACCAGAGTAAAAACAAGAGGCACCAAAATCATCAGCTTTTTAATATTTCTCAAGTGGGGTGTACCCCCTGCTTTTTCTGTGTCCTGCTTTTTTCTATATCCACTGTTGACACTCGGGAACTTGTAGTGGAAAAGGTGGTACTAAGCACTAGAACTGATATATGAAGGAGGCTGTGAAATCTCTGGTCCCAATAAGTTAGCCTTCTTTCAGTTTGTGATTGTTTGAAAGAAACCTGTAAAAAGCCTGGGGGTAGAGATGCCTGTGGGCCTCCCTTCCAGCAGTGTTTCTTGAACCAGGAGTGCTGGGAGCATCAGCTACCGATTCATCATATGACAGCCATAAAATATACCTGAAGAACACATTCTGTCTGTGAAAATAGATACCACGGAGCTCCATTTGTGACAACATGGATGGATCTTGAGAGTGTAATGCTGAGCGAAACAAGTCAGACAGAAAAAGCAGAGAACCATGTGATTTCACTGATATGTGGTATATAAACCAAAAACAACAAAAGAACAAGACAAACAAATGAGAAACAGAAACTCATAGACACAGACAATAATTTAGTGGTTGCCAGAAGATAAGGGGGGTGGGGGGTGGGAGATGAGGGTAAGGGGGATCGAATATATGGTGACGGAAGGAGAACTGACTCTGGGTGATGAACACACAATGGTATTTATAGATGATGTAATACAGAATTGTACACCTGAAATCTATGTAATTTTACTAACAATTGTCACCCCAATAAATTTAATAAAATAAAATTAAAAAAAAAAAAAGAAAATAGATACCACACATTTTCAAGTCGCTCCATTATATTTTAGTCACTGTCGGCTGTTCATAATGAATGAATGAATGAATGAATGCATCAATCAATCAATAAATGACCAGGCAAATTAAAGTGTTTTCTTCCTCTCCACCTAAAAAATTACATCTGTTTCACTCATCTATGTAATGTGTGCAAAATAGACGGAAAAGGGCTTTTGGAGGTCATAATTGTCTAAGTGATTTTCAAACTTTAGTGTCCATAGAATCACAGAAAAGTTATCAAATATGCATTCTTGGGCCCTCATACCTAGAGATCCTAAGTCAAGATCAGGCACAGGAATGTAAATGGTAATATCACACACACACACACACACACACACACACACACACACACACACACACATTTCAAAGTTGTTTCTAATTTTGGTGGTTCACAGGCTGCACTTGGAACAAAACTGCTCTATAGGGACTGTTGATTCTCTAGTCTATCACTCTGATATCAAAATCTACAAAAAGTGTGAGCTGCAACCTCCCACTTTTGTGACAGAGTCAGTCAAATGGAAGCAAGCACATCCAAATAAGAGAATTCCAGAAGCTTGCTAAAGTGCAAAGGCGCATTAAAATATTGACTTCAGGACTTACTACTATAAAGATACAGTAAATAAGACAGCATGATATTGACACAAAGATAGATTAACAGATCAATGGAAAGAATGGAGAGTAAAGAAATAGACCTATACTTATATGTGTAATTAATTTTCAACACAGGTGAAATGAATTCATTATGAATGAATAGTGTTCATCAAAAGTTGCTTGACAATTGGATATCCAACTACCAAAAAAAAAAGTACTTCTATCCACCATTTAAAATTGTAACTCAAAATAGATAATAAGCCTAAATGTTAAACTGAAAGCTATAGCAATTCTAGAAGGAAAAAGAGAAGAAAAATCTTTGTGATCTTGTTTCAGGCAAAGAATTTTTGGACAACAATACCAAAACCACAATCCAAAAAACTAAAAGTTGATACAGTGGATTTTACCAAAATTAAGGACTTCTCTTTGAAAACCACTGTTAAGAAATTGGAAAGACCAGCCACAGACTGAAAGATAATACTTGCAAATCACAAAAAAAATAAAATGATATTTGAAAGCACTTATCTGACAAAGAGCTGTAGCCACAACATATAAATAACTCTCAAAACTCTATAATAAACAACCTATTTTAAAAAATGGGCAAAGTATTTTTAAATAGATACTTTAACAGCAAACATATATGGATACAAATAAGCACATGAAAAGATGCTCAACTACATTAGTCATTAATAAAATATAAATTAATCACAGAATTACCACAGCATGCCTATTAGAATGGTTATAATTTAAAAGACTGACTAAATCAAATATGTATGATCAAGTCACAAAATAATTATGCTGAGTGACAAAAGCCAGACAAAAAAGAGTACAGATTGTAAGATTCCTTTTATACAAATTTTAGAAAATAAAGTCCAATCTATAGTGACAAAAAGTAAATTAGATTGGGGGGGGGGTCGATGGATATGTTCATTATCTTTTTTGTGGCCATAGTTTCATAGGTCTGTGATACAAACATCAAACTTATCAAATTATACACCTTATGTGCAAATTGTTGCATGCCAATTATATCTTAATAAGACTGTATAAAAATTGATAGCTATTTAGAAAGATAAGAAAAGAAAAAATTGAGGAAATAGTTTCCAAAAATTCAAAAGTAATATAAGAAAGAAGACATTATCACATTGCACAAACTCACCAATGAACAACATTCCTATAGTTGTGAACATGTAAACACTGAATATGTATTTTACTCAAATTACAATATAGTTTTATCCAGAAAAAAAGAAAAAGTAAGCACAAAATGGGTGTGGGGTGGAGGAGCATGTAAGAGAGTTAATTATCTTGATCTACTATAACAAGAAATCAGGAGATAATGGATAAAATTATTACATTAAGAAATGTAGAAAATGCAGATAATTTAGAAATATGTAGGTAAATATCAGAATAAACAACAAGGTCAGTTTAAAGCATTTACTTCTTAGGAGTAGTACTGGAGAGAGGAAGTATAATAGTAAAATAGAAGACCACTGGTTTTATACACATACATGCACACCTGCACACGCACATAACTTATAGTTCTATTTCACCATTTGACTTAAACAATTGTTGGCAGGCAATGTCCCATGAATATTTTCATATTTCTGTACAGCCTTGACTTCATGATTGAATGGCAAGCATGCCTTGGAAGTTAGAGAACGTAAATTGCTCTGGATAAGAATTAGAGATTTATATCTCCTAGAGTCATTTGCTTATATTCTGAGCATAATAAATCCAGAGACAACTTTTCTCCTTACTCCAGAGTTATTTGCTTATAATCTAGGAAATTCCTCTCTCCACCTTTAAGAGGACTTGTTCACATTAGGCATAAAGTTCTGTGTCTCTCAAGAGGGAAGGTGGAGTAGATATGCCAGATACCCAATATAATTCCCAAGTTTCATAATTTTGTCGTTCTTCTCCTGTGGTGCAAAACCCCTACACATGAAGGTGAACATATGGGCATCTTTGAGTTAGCTTGTGGGGAATTAAAACATGAATAACCATCTTAATCATTGATACTATTCCTTGTATTCAGATCTCTGGACCAGAGAACACACACGCCTAATAGTTTACAAGTTCTTTGTTAGGTTCTGCAGATACAAATATAATTTAGTCCTTTTCCCAAGCCTCAGTTCACTTAATGTTTGGTAAATGTGACCAAAAAATTATAATGTAATATATTTAACATTCTGTTGCTATAATTTAAAGAAAATTCCAAACAGCCAGGACACAAAGTCATAATTCTTTTGAATCATGAATCTTGGCCTACACACCATTAGGCTCATGAGAAAAGTGGAGCCTTTACTAGGAAGGGATCTGAGCCAATTATCCAGCATTGACATCTCAACTCAAGTTTGATTTTCTTTAATTGTCCTTGGACACACAATGACTCATGTCAAAGGACAAAAATGTCCTTTGTAAATACTGTAAACCAATAGTGCTGCTGATAAAAGTAAAGAAATGTAATATGATAAGAAGAGGAGAAAGATGTAATCATAAGTAAAGGGAGGGCTTAGGTTAAAGGAATGGGTAACTCTAATAGGATGAGGCACCTGAGCATGTATTCAAAATGCAGGGGAGTTTTTAGTGGAAAGGCAAAAGAGGCCTGGGCCAAAAATAGGGGTTAGTTAATGGAGCAAAGTCTCATAGGACATAGGAGCGATTGGAATAAAGAACATTGAATTAACATAAACAGAAATAAAACCTTATCCTCTAACACAAAATGAGGGGAGCAAGATGGGATAGTGACTGTGTAGATGGAGGAGGGATTGTAATTAGTTGAACTGTATTCCCTATAAATACATATTGAAGTCTTTACTCCACTACCTAAGAATGTGACCTTATTGGAGATCTCAGATGGTGGAGCAGATAAACACTCTGCCTGCTTTCTTCCAATTACATCTTAAAATTATAAGAATATCTTAAAATTACAAGAAATTATAGAACAATCAACCTGGAGAACCAGCTGAAGTTTAGCTGAACAGAAGTTTTATAACTAAGGATATAAAGAAGAAGCCATTTCAAGACTGGTAGAAGGTGTGGAGATGCAAAATGGGCTTGCTCCAAACCTCTGTGTGGTGGTTGAGAATTGGGAGGGATATCTCAGCCATGGAGGTCCCCCCAGGAGGAGTGTAAGACCCCAGCCCCAAACCAGCCTCCACAGCCCAAAGTACTGGTGCCAGGAAGAGGAGCCCCACGACACTTGGCTGTGAAAAACAGTGGGGCTTCTAACCATCCAGGTGGAATTGAAGGCTTGAAAGGAAACCCAGACATCCTCTTGAAAGGACTGTGCACAGACTCTCTCACTGGCAGGCATTCACCTTGGGCTCTGGCAGAGGGACAGTACCTTTAGGGGTGCTGGAGACATACATGTGGCATACTGAGGAGTGCAACTTCATCTTCAGAATGGAGGCTGGAGGACAGAAGCCATTTCCCGTGTGCGGTCCTTCTCCCACACAGCCAGAAGGCAGGTGCCATCATTCCTGTGTTGAGCTGTCTACCACATGACCAAATCTTAATCTGCATTGGCCTGGTAAACTCTGCTTGCTGCTCCCTGATAACTCCCTGGAACCCTGCCAGACCCAAGGCGAGAAACGCCTGAGGCACTACTCCTCAAGTAGCCTGCCCTGCCTACATTGCACTTTTTCTTGGACAACTCTCAGGGGCCCTCAAGTCCCAGGCAGATGGCAGCTAGCCTCAGTGTGTTTTGAGCCTTTGGCTGAGTAGCTCCAGGCTCAGCACTGGTACCAAACCAGAATCTACATTAACCTGGTGAGCACCACTCAGCCCACCTTGGTGACTCCCTGAGACCCTGCCTCATCCAACTAATGTATCACATGAGACCTTATTAGTAGCTGAGCCTTATGAGAGCTGGCAGGTGGTAGCAGTCCTTGGGGTGCCCTGGCCTTTTTGCAAACCAACCCCATGTCCAGTACTGGTGGCAGTCATCCTTAGTTCACAGTGTGGCCTCTCCCATGTGCCTCCAAGTCCAGGACAGGTAGATCAACCACAGCTTTGTAGCTCCTACTAGATATTCCTCAGCTGGTCACAGGCAGTGGCTCACTTGGGTCTACACTGGAGCTCCTCCCAAAAGCCCCAGAACAAACATACCTGGAGGTTGGCTTCACCCACAGCAGAGCACCACCCAATTAGCCCCCAAAGTGGAAAACCCAAAGAGTACTCTCAACAGGCACCAGAGTCCCCTAGGGCAAGTCCTGCTTTTTAAGGTAAGCCCTCCACACAGTAGCCTGTAAGCTGTAGACATGGCCAAACCCCACAGCTAGTCAGTCTAAGGATCAGTTCCACCCACTGATGTTTCAATAGCAATCAAGTTGCAACTATAAGAGGAGGACAACACAAACCACACAAGTGACACTCCTGAAGCACCCGACACAGGTGACCATGAAGACTGCACTACTGGGCCTGACAGGGAACCTACCATGTAAACCTACCCGGCCAAGATTGGGAGACATGGCTCATCTGCCTCATACATAGAAACAAAAACAGAGAGGCAGACTAAATGAGGGAACAAAGAAATGTCCCAAATGAAAGAAAAGGAATAAACTAAAAAGAAAAAAGAAAAACAAACAAACAAAAAGTTAAAAAAATGGAAGTAGATACAGAGTTCAAACAATGGTTATATGGATGTTTAAGGAGATTAGTGAGAACTTCAATAAAGAAATGAAAAGCATAAAAAGGACATAGAAACCATAAAAATGGACTAGTCAGAAGTGAAGAATACTAATGACTGACTGAAGAATACACTAGAAGGAATTACCAGCAGACTAGATGAAACAGAGGATCGAATCAGTGATTTGGAAGACAAGGTAAAATAAAACACCCAATTGGAACAGCAAAAACAAAAAAGAATGAAAAAAATGAGCATAGTTTAAGGGGCCTCCAGGGGACCATCAAGCATAACATCACCTGCATCACACAGGCACCAGCAGGAGGAGAAAGCAAGGGATTGAGAACCTATTTAAAGAAATAATGACTGAAAACTTTCCTAACCTGATGAAGAAAACAGAGATACAAGCCCAGGAAGCACAGAGAGTCCCAAACAAAATGAACCCCAAAAGGCCCATATCAAGACACATTACAATTAAAATGGCAACGGTGAAAGACAAAAAGAGAATCCTAAAAGCAGCCAGAGAAAGGCAACTAGTTACTTACAAGGGAGCTCCCAACAGATTGTGAGCTGATATCTCTTTAGAAATTTGCAGACCAGAAGTGGTTAGCATGAAATATTCAAAGTGATGAAAACCATGGACCTGCAACCAAGATTACTCTACCCAGCAAAGCTATCATCTAAAATTGAAGGAAAGACACAGAGCTTCTCAGATAAGAAAAACTTGAAGGAGTTCATCACCATGAAACCAGTAAAGGGAATTCGTTAAGAAAAAAGAAAAGAAAAGGAAAAAGGACATAAAGATGAATAATAAAATGGCAATAACTTTGTATATATCAATAATCACTTTAAGTGTAAATGAATTAAATGCTCCAATCAAAAAATAAATAAGTAAAAGACAAAGGGTAGCTGAATGGATAAGAAAACAAAACCTATACATATGCTGCGTACGAGATACCCACTTCAAATGGAAAGACAAACACAGACTGAAAGTAAATGGGAAAAGATACATCATACAAATGTAAACAAACAAAAAACCTGGGGAGGAAGTAAGTCAGACAGAGAAAGATAAACATCATATGACCTTGCTTATATGTAGACTCTAAAGAACAAAATAAATGAACAAACAAAACAGAAACGGGCTCATAGATACCAAGAACAAACTGAAGGATGCCAGAGGGGAAGGGGGTTGGAAAAGTGTGTGAAAAAGGTGAATGGATTAAGAAATACAAGTTGATAGCTACAAAATAGTCACGGGTATGTAAGTACAGCATAGAGAATAGTCAATAATGTTGCAACTTGTCTGTATAGTGCCAATTGGGTACTAGGCTAATTGTGGGCATCACTGCATAAATTCCATAAATGTCTAACTACTTTGCTGTACACCTGAAAGTGATACAAAATAACACTGAATGTCAACTGTAACTGAAAAAAATAAGTTTCAAAAACCAAAGAAATCCCCGTACTAAAATGTTCTGTGGAATAAACGTACGTTGTGAGCATGCTGTTTTCAAGTGCCATGGAAAGATTAGGGGGAACATGAGCAGCATTGGTGGCAGATTTTTATGTTGTTAATACAGGGGCCACTTGAAGCTGGCTGACAGAACAAAATGCAGAGTTCATTTAGGAATAAGGAAAGAGAGAGGGGCAATTTCTCCAAAATTTCTAATAGAGGGTGGGAGCAGAGGGGAAAGGGGCATTAGACGACAGAGGGTTTTTTAAAAATTATGTTACGCAGCACAGCCTAGCAAGTCGTAGGGAAATTCACTAGTAGGGCTACAGAGCAAGGTCACGGGGCCATTTTGAACACTGGCTTGACCAGTCTCCTTGGACCAGGGATAAGAACATGTTAAAAACAGAGCATGTTAGATTGCCTGGTTGGGCAAACTCCTGGGTGGGCAGAATCAATGCTACAAACAAGAACAAAGGGAAACTTATCATGGAAAAGGTATCCGTCGAAATTTCTAAAGGTTGCCTATAAATTTTTTTCTCTTAAGACGTCATGCTTCTAACATTTACAGAGGTTGAAATTTTAACCTGGTTAAACACACTTGGCTCTTTCCTTTCTAAGCCGTCACTATGTACTTATAAATAGCATCCTAAAAATGTTTTCCGAAATATCTCTTACCATGGATCTTTCTCAGAAGGCTGTGAAGCTTTACTCTGAAGCTAGAAAGGTACTCAGGTTGATTCTTGATTATGTGCACTAACAGAGAGGAGAAAGGGGCAAACAATCTAAACTGCCCGTTGAGATATTTTTTCCAGGATACGTACCTTCATAGTTGTGCATAATTTTTCCCTCCTCGAAAGCCCTCAAGTGTTCCCATCACCTACAGGATAAAGTCCAAAACACCTAGCATGCCCTTTGTGATCTGTGACTTACCTATGTTTCCGTAGGTCTCTGTTCTCCGATCATACTATTTGTGGTTCTTTTCATCTCCATAGCTTTCATATCTATGAACTAAAATGTGACTGAAATTCCCTACTCCTCTTTTTTCACTTGGCAAATTTTTATCCTTCCTTCCATAATATACTCAGACTCTCTGTGAATATCTTTTCCTTTCTCTGATTCAATTTACTGGGAGACAATAAAAAGCTCTACATTATATTCTCTCAGAATTCCTACCTCCCTCTCAGAACTCGTGGCACCATAGAATAATCGTCTACTTATATAGACAAAAGTGTGAGGTACTTGAGGCCAGGGACCACTCAGAATTCCCAAGGTTCCCCAGTAGCAGCCTAATTAATGGGAAATGCCTGAGGGACTGAGTTATGACAAGAAAAGGTAGGTTAGAAGATGGCACGAAGCGAGATACCTTCAGATTCTCCAACACGATATAAAAATCTCCCCAGAACAAACTCATTTGACATTTCATATGCACATTTCCAACCCGCACCCCAAACTCAGAGAGAAACAGAGACATGGATACAATTATTCTCTCCAAACAGTGTTTAGTTTTCCAACACATTTAACAAATGACTTCCAGGCAGAAAAACTCACTGTCTCAGAAGGGAGACCATTCCATTCTTGAATGTTACTAATTGTTAGAAAGTTTTTCTTTCTTTGTTCTAAATATCAAACCAAAATCTTTTTTTTCCCGGTTAATTCCATTCTTCTCCCCCAGCCTGGCAGTTAGAACTTGCTTTGACGGGTTTAAAGAATAAAGTTAACATAATTTCATATGTGAAAAAATAGCATCTAACATTTGAAATCTGAGATCTGAGGGAAGTTACCTATGTTCTCTGAGACTCAACTTTCTTTTTAAAATCTTTCAATGGAGCCATTATAGCACCAACCTTACACGGTTATAGTGAGGACCATTAATGCCCAGGAGAAGTTTGTGACAGGGAAAAAGATGAAAGTAGGTTAACATGCAGTTCTCTTCCTACCTTTTCTTTCCAAACACCAAAAGTAATGAAAAATTATGCTAGATATTCCAGTAAGGAAGTGGAAAATCCGTGCCTCTGGGAAACCAGGAAGGAAAGGCTTTCTTTGAGAATAACTGCAATACCCAGATGCTGGAGGGAGACCGGACTACAGGCTCCAGAGACAGTGGAGACAGGAACCTGCCCCCCGCAGCACCTGGGAAGGAGGCCAGTCCTCAGACAAGAGAGGCCATTGAGTCCTCACACCTGTGGCCTGGCAAATGGAGCAGACTGTCAGCCATGATGTCAGGGCCTCCATAGTACTGTGGATCCTTCCATTAACCTGAGGGGTAAAGTCCCCAAGACTGATTGAGTTTAAAATACCCTCTATGTTAAGGAAGACGACATCTTAAAATTAAAATGCATACTTCTGGCATGCTTGAGTTCGTATAACAAAATAATGCTTTAAATACTCTGAATAAAATAAATAGGGTATTATGGTGGAAAGGAAGTGTTCAGAACAGGCCTCTCTGAGAACATTTTTACCCTAAGATCTGAAAGAAATGTGTCAGCTATGTAAAGGGCTGGAGGCAGAGAAACAGTCAGCTTGGGGACATTAGGTAAAAAGGAGCTGTGCACGTTTAAGCCCTGAAGAAAGACCCGTGTGGCTAAAACGTAGTAAGTTAAGGGCAAAGTGGCAAAGATGAAGGAGGCGACGTCCTATGTATTCAGGGCTTTCTAGACTGAATTTGGATGTTACTCTGACTGCGATGGAAAGCCATGGCAGGGTTTTAAGTATGAGACTAGTTTTACGTAGTTTGCCTTTTAAAACTACCTTGTTGACTGTTGTGTGAGAATGGATTTCTCCTTGTTTCCAGCTGGTGAAAGAGGATGAACATGGGTGCCAGCTACTGAGATGAGGAAGGCCACAGGAAGAACAGGATAGAGGATAGAAATACACATCTCTACAAGGGCTACATTAGGTTACAAATTCCGAGGAACGGCTCTCCAGTGTTTGTTTATATCAATTGATTTTTTTAAATTAAACTTTATGGATGACAGTGGTAAGTAAAGTTACATAGGTTGCAAGTGTACAATTCTATAATACATCATCTATATCTCACATTGTGTGTTCACCACCCAGAATCAGTTCTCCTTCCATCATCATATATTTGACCCCGTTTACTTTCACCTACCACCCCATGCCCTTTTACCCTCTGGTAACCACTAAACTATTGTCTGTGTCTATGAGTTTTTGTTTCCTAATTTGTTTGTCTTGTTACCTTCAGTTTTATATCCCACATATCAGTACTACCATCAACAAGACAAATAATAAGTGTTGGAGCTGTGGAAAAAAACGAACCCTCATACCCTGTTGGTGTGTATGCAGATTGGTGCAGCCGCTATGGAAGGCATTGTAGAGCTTCCTAAAAAATTTAAGACTAGAATTACCATATGACCCATCAATCCCTCCTGGGTATTTATCCAAAAAATATGAAAATATTTATTCGTAAAGATATACGTGCTCTGATGTTCATTGCAGCTTTATTTACAGTGGCCAAGACATGGAAACAACAAATATGTCCTTCAAGAGATGATTAGATTAAGAAAATGTGGTATATATGATGTCTGACAATTAAGTTCATGGAATTATTGCAACGATGTTGCTAAACTTTTTTTATATCAGAGGGAGTATTCTTTATGAATTTGTACCAACTGGACAAACAGTTAACTAAGTTTACTATTTGAAAGTGCTGAATAGGCTGTGCAAATAAGTTAGATGAGAACAACCTGAACTTTCTCCAACAATTTATGGCTCTTGCATCACGAAAATCCACCATCTCACACAGCACTGTCTGTGAGGGTGTTTTTAGCTAGTAAACAAGTAACTGTATTGTAACACCCTTTCTACTCACCTCACTTCTTTCTTTTCCCAAAGATAAAGGAAATATTGAAAGGAAGACATTTTGGTGACATTCAGGACATCAAGGGTAATATGATGACAGCTCTGATGGGCATCCCAGAAAAAGAGTTCCAAAATTATTTTGAACGGTGAACTAGGTGCTGGTATCCATGCATAGCTTCGCAAGGAGAGTACCTTGAAGGTGACCATAGTGATATTCAGTAGTAGAGTAGGTAGCACTTTTTCTAGGATGAGTCAGGGACCTTAATTGTCTGACCTCATATACACAATGGAATACTATTCCACCATAAGAAAAAGTGAAATAGTGCCATTTGTGACAACATTGATGGATCTTGAGATTATTGTGCTAAGTGAAATAAGTCAGACAAATAAAGTCGAAAACCATATGATTTTACTGATACGTGGGATATAAAACTCAATTTATTCTGTGTTCCACCTGTGGCCCTATCATCTTATCAGTACAAATCCATAAGAGTTTCCTTTGCTAGTGAAGGGCAACATCTTTAAGGATCAGCATATTCAGTTGCTCGATGTGCAAATACATACAGCTTATAGCTAGATGTTTGGTAGTAAAACTTTTTTCAAAATATCTATTATTAGAAGCACAACTAAGGATTGTTTTTATTTCAGTTATATTTATATTAGGTGTAGAGAGTTTATTCTCTTCAACTAGTTAATCATTATTTTAGGAATTTCAAGATGCTATAACAAATTACCATAGACTAGGTGGCTTAAGCAACAAAAATTTGTTTCTCATGATTCTGGAAGCTGGAAGTCTGAGATCAGGGTAACAGTATGGTTGGGTCCTTGATTAGGACCTTCTTCCTTGTTATATCCTCACATGATGAAGCGAGAGCAATCATCTCTCGCATGTTTCTTCTTATCAGGGCACTGATCCCATTCATGAGGGTTTCACACTCAAAACCTAATAACTTCCCAAAGGCCCCACATCCAAATACCATCACATGGTGGGTAGGACTTCCACATATTAATTGATGGGGGGAACACAGACATTCAGTTCATGGCAATGATCTGATACTACAATTTTTCAATGAAAGACCCTCTTTTGAGCATCTTATTTATTTATTCTTCTTTCATTTATTTAATTTATTCATCTCCTCTCATTCTCATTCAACACTTTAATTTTTTTCTTTCCTAATGGTCATTTATTCTAGTATTTAAAGTATATTCTTTTGTCTTAGATTTCTTTGTTAAACTTGTAATATTATTTTACATGCATCCATTAACATTATTATACTTGACTGATTCTTACTCTGTCAACCTATGCTGTTTTTATGGTCTGTCATGTCAATATGCTTCTATCTGTTCCTTTGCCCCCAATTGATGAATAGTGTTTTATAGTGAGCACACACTAGTAGTAGCAGTTACCTAGATTGCCTCCAACTTCCTGTTACCACAAACAATATTGTAGTGAATACTCTAGGGTGTGTTTTTAATGGACATATCTGATAAATTCCCTGAAACATATAAATAGAGTCTATGTTTGAAACACCAAACCAGTCTATGTTAACCCATTGACCACAACTCTTCCCACTCTAGTGACTCCCTGAGACCCTGCTTTTCCAAATTGGTGTACCACACAAAGCTTAATCAGGGTCTGAACCTTAAGGGAGCCAGCAGGTGGCAGCAGGCCTCAGGATGTCCTGGCTTTTTGCAGAGATATCCCAGGACTGGTACTGGTGGCAGCCATCCTCAGTTCACAGAGTGGACTCTTCCAAGTGCCCCCAACTTTAGCACAGGCAGCGAACAACCAGAGATCACTTTCAGCTCCTACTAGGTACTCCCTGGCTGGTCACAGGCAGTGGGTGACCTGGACTTGCATCACAGCCCCTTACAAGAGACCCCAGAATCAAAATACTTGGAGGTTGGCTTCATACCACAGCAGAGCACCACCCAATTAGCCCCACAAGTGGCACACCTAAAGGGCAGTCTCAGCAGGTCCCAAAGCCCACTGGGGTGAATCCCACTCAGTGGCGTAAGCCCCTCTCACAACAGCCTGTAAACTGAAGAAGGGTCCAAACCCCAGAGGCAATCAGCCTAAGGGTCAATCCCACCCACTGATGTGACAATAGCAATAAAGGCTCAACTATAATAGGAGGGTACACACAACCCACACAAGGGGCACTCCTGGAGTACCTGGAGTAAGTGACAAGGGAGACTGTGCCAGGGCCCTACAGGGCACCTACTACATAAGGCAAGCCAGCCAAGATTGAGAGACATAGCAGATCTACCTAATACATACAAATAAACAGAGAGGCAGCCAAAGTGATGAAACAAAAAATACATGAAAGAACAGGAAAAAACTCCAGAAATAGAACTATACAAAATGGAGGCAAGCAACCTACCAGATACAGAGTTCAAAACAATGGCTATAAGCGTGCTCAAGGAACTTAGTGAGGACTTCAACAAAGAGACGTGAAGCATAAAAAGGACATAGAAACCATAAAAAAAGAGCCAATCAGAAGTGAAGAACACAATAAATGAAATGAAGAAGACACTGGAGGGAATCACCACCAGACTAGATTAAGCAGAGGATGAATCAGCTATTTGGAAGATAAGGTAGCAGAAAACACCCAATCAGAGCAGCAAAAGGAATCCAAAAAATGAGGATAGTTTAAGAGACCTCTGGGACAACATCAAGTGTAACAACATTCATATCATAGGAGTACCAGAAGGAGAAGAGAGAAAGCAAGGGATTGAGAACCTATTTGAAGGAATAATAACTGAAAACTTTCTTAAACTGATAAAGGAAATAGACATATAAGTCCAGGAAGTGCAGAGAGTCCCAAACATGGTGAACCCAAACAGGCCCACACCAAGACACATTATAATTAGAATAACAAAAGTTAAAGATGAATAGGAAATCCTAAAAACAGCAAGAGAAAGGCAATCAGTAACCTATGAGTACAAGGGAGCTCACATTAGATTGTCAGCTGATTTCTCAACAGAAATCTTGCAGACCAGAAACAATTGGCACAAAATATTCAATGTGCTGAGAAGTGAGGACCTACAACTAAGATTATTCTACCCAGCCAAGCTATCATTTAGAATTAAAGGACAGAAAAATAGGTTCCCAGACAAGAAAAAGCTAAAGGAGTTAATCACCATCAATCCAGTATTACAAGGAATGTTAGAGGGACTTCTTTAAGGTGGAAAAAAAAAATAAAAAGATCAAAATAAGATGGCAATAGCTACATGTTTATCAATAATTACTTTCAATGTAAATAGATTAAATGCTCTACTGAGAGACATAGGAGGGCTGAATGGATAAAAAAAACCAAAATCCTTATCTATGCTGCCTACAAGAGAATTTCTTCAGATTGAAAGACACACACAGATGGAAAGTAAAGGGATAGAAAAAGATATTTCATGAAAATGGAAACAACAACAACAAAAACAAAAGCTGGGTAGCCACTCTTATACAAGACAAAATAAACTTCAAAACAAAGGCTATAACAAGAGTCAAAGAAGGACCCAGTAAGCCCACTTCTGGGTATTTACTTGAAGAAACCCAAATGCTACTTTGAGGGGATGTGTGCATCCATATGTTCATTGCAGCATTGTTTACAATGGCTAAGATGTGGAGGCAGCCTTGGTGTCTGTCGATGGAAGAATGGATAGAGAAGATGTGGTACATATATATAATGGAATATTTCTCAGCCATGGAAGACAATGGGTTCATGACATCTGTGGTAGCATGGATGGACCTGAAGTGTACTGTGCTGAGTGAAATGTAAGACAGAAAAAGACATATGCAATATGATTTTGCTTATATGTGGAATCTAAAGAACAAAATAAACAATACAGAAACAAACTCATAGATACAGAGAACATATTGATGGTTGCCAGATGGGAAGGGTTTGAGGGTGGGTAAGAAAGGGGAAAGGATTAAGAAGTACAAATTGATTGTATACAGTAATCATGAGGATGTAGGGTATAGCATAAG
This sequence comes from Rhinolophus sinicus, assembly GCF_057876585.1. NCBI lineage: Eukaryota > Metazoa > Chordata > Mammalia > Chiroptera > Rhinolophidae > Rhinolophus > Rhinolophus sinicus. Next base: position 33,874,547 of record NC_142507.1, read on the forward strand.
GACTATAGTCAACAATATTGTAATAACAATGTATGGTGTCAAATAGGTACTAGATTTGTTGGGGTGATAGATGGGAGGTTTGGGGAGAAGGGTGAAAAAGTTGGTAGTTACAATTGGTAGTTAGAAATTGGTAGTTACAATTAGCCATGGGGATGTAAAGTAAAGCATAGGGAATATAGTCAATAATGAGGTAATAACTATATAGTGCCAGGTGAATACTAGACTAGTCAGGGGGATCATTTCTTAAATTATATAAATGTATAACCACTATGCTGTACACCAGAAATTAATATAAAATAATATTCAATGTCAACTGTAATTGAAAAATTAGAAAAGGGGGAAAACAATGAAGGGGAATAAGAGGTCCAAATTTTCAGGTATAAAACAAATAAGTCATGGGGATGTAATGTACAGCACAGGAAATACATTCAATAATATTGTGGTAACATAGTATGATGTCAGATGGTTGCTGGACTTATGGTGATCACTTCTTTAGGGATATAATGCTGAATAACTATGGTATATACCTGAAACTAATACAATATTGTATGTTAGGTATATTTTAATAAAAAATCTTTAAAGAAAAACAATGTGACCTTATTTAGAAAAAGAGCCATTGCACATGTAATTAGTTAAGATGAGATCATATTGGAGTAGGGTAGGCCCCTAATCCGATATAACTGGAGTCCTTATAAAAAGAGGGAAATTTGGAGGTAGGCAGATGAAGAAGGAATATGATGAAAAAACACACAAGGGACGACAGCCAGGTGACAACAAAGAGAGAGCCAAGGAGCACCAGGGATTGGTGGGAATTTCCAGAAGCTAGGAAGAAGCAATGAAGGATTCTCCTCTACAGGTTTCAGAGGGAGTATGGCCCTGCTGATATCTTGATTTCAGACTTCTAGTCTCCATAACTGTGAGACAATAAATTTCTGTGGTCATAGCCACCAAGTGTGGTACTTTATTACAGCAGCCTTAGGAAACTAATACAGAGATGTTGGGGGAAATTACACTTGTGGCCTTGTCTTACTGATGAAGCAGGAGTTAAGGGAGTAGCATGAAGGTATAAAGGGAGTTGTTGAGCTGCAGTGAAGTTCCAAACTAATACCTGAAGGAGATGAAAATGGAAGCCAAGCATGAAGATGTAAAAATGAGCAACAAGCACCTGGCTGAAATTTGAGACTATGAATTTATGTCAACACTAATATAAAAATCCCAAACACAAATATGAATTTAATACATGATACAGGTGGTATTTCAAGTCACTGGATAAATGATGGCTACAATACAACACAATTGATAATTTGGAGGAAGAAATAAGGTTAAATATATGCAGACGGAATTGCTTAGCCTTTTGAATCTTAAAATTATCCTAAGTAATTATAGTAAAAAAGACAAAGAAGCCTAAATATTTAATAACTGAAAGTAGAATATAAATGACATTTGGTTTTTAACAAAGTTTTCATAGAGAGACTATATTATTTTTTTAATTTGGAAATGTCAATATATGTTATTTTAAACTATTATTACAGCCTTATAAGTACATACATCTATATCGTATCTCCACAGAAAATAAAATAAATGGTGGAACTGCATCAAAAATAAATGGTGGAAATAATGACAAGGTTATTGACTATTAATCTCTAAATGATGGGATGACAAGCTTTCTTTCTATATGTTTTACTTATTTTCCAAATTATACAATTAATACATGGCTTTAGTCATTTATAACTTTATTTAGAAAACAAAACACTATAACAATTGTGATTCCAGAATTTTAGGGTCTTATATACAGTTGTATGTTTATATGTATGAGGCCTAGTAGTTGCCTCAGGAAATGGTGGCTTCACCTGAAGCTGAAGCTGAATAGTGATAAGTGCCGACTGGATTAGTGTAAATATATATATAGTGACAGGAAATGGGGTCAGTGGAACTGTGGCAGCTATGTTTGATGTCGGAGGCGTGGTACATTGGGGGAGGAAGGTTGTCACTTTGTGAGGGGTGAAAATGTCCAACTATTACATTGTTTTGTACACCTGAAACTAATAATGAAAAAAAAAAGAAAAAAGGAAAAAGAAAAAAAAAGAAAAGAAAAGAAAATGGTTTCCACTTCCTCTGCATGATGTGGAACCTGTGAAAAGAAATTAACAGGAAAAATAATTTGCCTGAAAGAATATATGTATGTGTTTGTCTCTACATATATCTACACATATGAGTATTTTTATTCAAGTGCAACATCTATAAGAATATGTAAAATATTCTTTACATCTATAATATGTCACTTTCACATCCCCATATTCTAAATATTGAAAATAGAAGTTCTGTTGAAAATAAAGTGTTCTGAAAAAGAAGCAGGTCAGCTCAAAAAAGTTTGAGCATTATCTTCCTGATGGGCTCAGTTGTATAATGTAGCAGAGAAAAAGCACAAGTTTGTAGAATATTCTCAGAGATGAGTTTTTGAGTTGTTTTATTTTAGTACTTTCATTTTCTATAATGCAATGATATAATAAATCCCTATTTGTGCCTGAGTATTCCAAAATAGCTTGTAAGAGTAGAAAAATCTGACAGTTGCTGAGAAAAAAGAAAAAAAAAGCCATGAAAATAGCTGAATCTGTCCAATCTTGTATTTATCCATTCAGACTAAAAAGGGTGTTATTGTTAAAAAGAAGTTAAGAAATTTTTTTTTAGACGAAAAATCTTTTTGTGAAAAAAATGTCATTTGTCAATCACTAAACACAAATGTACAAAATTAATTTGATTCTCTTTTATTGGTAACTAACTAAAAACATAATAGTGGATTCTCATCCATTCATTCTGCAAATACTTAACAAGTCTCAGCCTGTGCTGGACCTAAGGTATAGTGTTGATGGAAATGAACTTAAGCAAGAGTGAAATGGTTGTCTCTGCCTTCAAAGAACCTTATAATCTTCACAAATTAAAATCATGACAAATGGCAATTCACAAAAGAAGAAAAAACTGTCTAGAAATGTATATAAAATATTTATATCCACTGGTAACCAAGAAATGCAACTTTAAAATAACAATGAGATACTGTTTTGAATCATCCAACTTAGAAAAGACTTTCCAACAATAATCTATGAAACTGATTGGTGCATAAAAATAGGCCCTCTAATTAATTACTAGTTGACTATATATGGAATATCTTTCTGGAATATAATCTGGCAGCATGCATCAAAAGAATTGAAAGCATTCATAGTCTATGACACAAATACACCTCCAGGAATTTCAACTGAGGAAAACAGATTATTGAAGTCCTCACAAATGGAACAATTAGAATGTTCACCACACAGTTTTTAATAGCTAAAAAATACTTAACAACCAATGTACCATAAAATGGAAGATTTGTCAAAAACATGGCACGTTCCTATAATATTTTGTTGCTATTAAAAATTAAATAGTAAAATAGCAGTGAATAACATAAAAAAATTATGACATAATCAGTGAAAAAATAAAACAGGAAAAATCAGATACAACATGATGCCGTTGTAAATAATGCATATATATGTATTTTAAAAAGAAAAAAAAGTGGTAGGTTATGCACCAAAAAGTTATGTTAGTTAATAGGAAATACGATTATAGGTAATGTTTATTTTGTTTTGCTTTTTTGGAACATACTAGTTTTTTATACTGAACATATAAAAATTCTGTTAAAATTAACTTGTAATTAAACAAATTTAATCTGTCTATGGTTTGGACACAAACCTTACATGCTTTCACAGATTCCATTGACTGCCTCCTTTGTCTCTTGGTTGACTACCCACCTTCATTCAATTTTCTTCCACTTTATACCTGAATGAAACACCATACCTAAAGTGTAAGAATTGGTTTCCCGAGAAGCTACTGAGGAGCTAGGTGAAAAATTAGTTATTTCCCATAGAATAAACCAGTAAGAAATAGGAGATGAGAGAAAGCCAGACAAATTACTTCTCTCTTCTTTCTCTTATCTGTACATTATTCTGAGGTTTGATTCATCTGCAAAATCTGCCTGGTGAAGCCTCATGTGCCAAATACATATGTGAGCTAAGAAAGCTGTTGTTTATTATTACAAAGTAGTAGAGTCACATTAACATCTCTTTCCTTCATTCTTTTCCCATTTTCTTCATCTTATTGCCTTACGTTTGCACAACCCAGATAAAATGTCAACACCTAAAACTTTGCCCCACATTCTCTTTTCAGAGAACCCAGTCTACTACAGTCAATATCATAAAATAAAATGTGCATAAAGTTTCATATCACTCATGTATGTTATGAGTTCCAGAGGAGAGATATTAATTGACAATTAGACAATATAATAAGAAGAGGTCACTCCCAATAAGGATTTTGAGAAATTCTCTAAAAAAGATTACCTAAGTAAACCTTACACCATGAGTAGGATTTTGACAGTGGACATGCATGTAAAGACATTTAAAGGATACCAATAACCTGAACTCTTGTATATCTAAAATTAGTCATTTGAATTCAGCTGCATATAAAAGAAAATCAAAATAAAAATTACATAACTAAATAGGGATATATGATTCTTATTAAGTTTGCAAGTAGATAGTTTCTGGCATTGGTTGACTGGTTCCAAGATTAAGAGCCAAGATATCTGAAATTCTCTTGGAATTTCCTTCATGGTGAAAAGATAGTGCAGTCAGCTCTAGCTATTATAACACATTTCAGGAAAATTGGGGTGGGGAGGTGGAACTTTATTCAAAGCTCCACCTAACAACATCCAAACTTGATTTATTTCTAACTGACCAAGAATGTGACATGTGGCCACCCATTTATGCAAGTAAAATTAAGGAATGAAAGTTTTCGCTGTGCACATTGAAACAAATATCCAAGTCAGGTTTCTGATACAAAGGAAGAAGGAGAAAATGAATACTGGGTAAGCAATTAGCAGTATCCACCATAATATATGATGGTCTTGGGAATGGAAAGGAAGACTCATAGGATCTGGAGGCTTACTTGTTATGAAGAGTGTCGAAGAAAAGAGAGCCGTCAGAGATGACTAAAGTTTTCAAGCTGTATGACCATGATGATCATCTAATAGGGCTGGTTTGCCATTTGCCCTTGAGTTAGTTACTTAACTTTTTTTCATCCTCAGTTTCCTCCACTGAAGATGGTGATAATGTATAAGACTGTTTTAAAGTCCATATATACAGAGGGTGCCAAAGAGATCTACACACATTTTTTAAAATAAAAAAATCTGTATTAAAATTGTAATACTCAATATATACCAATAACAAAAGATGAATACAAGTCATGTATATACATTTTTTTGGTACCCCCAGTATATACCAAGAGAATTGAAAACTTATGATCATACAAAAACCTGTACATGAATGTTCATAGCAGCATTATTCATAATGGTCAAAGAGTGGAAATAGCATAAATGTCCATGAACTGATGAATAGATAATCAAAGTGTGGTATATCCATACAATGGAATATTATTACACCATAGAAAAGAAGGAAGTACTAAAACATGCTATAATGTGGATTAAACATGAAAACACTATGCTAAATAAAAAGTAGCCAGTCACAAAAGATCGTATATTGTTCTATTCCATTTATATGAAATGGACGAAATGGAAAAATTCACAGGAACAGAAAGGTTGGTGATTGTTGGCGTTAAGAGACGGATAAATATGACAACTAACAAGTACAAGCTTTCTTCTTGGGGTGATGCAATTATTCTGAAATCATATAGTGTTGATGGTTACAAAAGTCTGTGGATATACTAAGTAAAAATTATTGCCTTCTACACTTCAGAAAAGTGAATTTGGGTTCTGGTCTAGATGGTACATTTGGTAAATATTTTGCTTGCCTCCTCTCATCACCCCATTAAATTTACAACTAAACTAAAGAACAATCAACCTGTGCCATCTGAAGACCAGCTGAATAGATGTCCTATAACGAAGGATATAAAGTAGAAGCCACTTCAAGACTGGTAGGAGGGGTGGAGATGTGAAACAGGCTGGCCCCTGTGTCAGTCGAGAATCAGGAAGGCTATCTCAGCTGCAGAGGACCCCTTGAAGACTGAAGGATTCCAGCCACACACCAGGATCCCCAGCCCAGAACACCAGTACTGGGCCCCCATGTCATCTGGCTATGAAAACCAGTGGGGATTCTGTTCGTGTGTGTGGGATAGAAAGCAGCTAGAAACCCAGGTATCCTCTTAAAGAGTCCACACCTCACTCCCAGGCACTCACTCAGGGCTCTGGTGGAGAGAAAGCAGTTCAGAAAGTGATAGAGACACACAGGGAGAGACTGAGTTGTTTGGTCTCAGGGCGAGAGCTTGAAGGAAAGCCACCATTTTTCCTGTGCTGAGTCCTGCTCCCATGCAACCTGCAGGCAGGTGCCACCTTTACTGTGTCGAGCCCTCCCCATGCAAATCTGATTCTGCATTGGCTTGGTGAACTCTACTCCCTCCACTCTGGTGACTCCCTGGGATCCTGCCCCACCCAACTCACACACCTCTGAGACTGTTTCAGTGGCCTGCAGGCAGCTGGTGTTGGTTCGAGCTACAGGCTTTCTTGGACAACTCTTGAGGGTCTGCAGGCCCCAGGCAGGTAGCGGTTGGCCTTGGTGTGCTTTGAGCCTTTTGGAGAGTACCCCCAGCCTCAGCATTGGTGTTAAATCTGAAAGTGCATTAACCCGATAACACCATTCACCCCACGCTAGTGAGTTCCTGAGACCTTTCCCCACCCATCTCCCATAGCACCCAAGGCCGTTTCAGCAGCTGAACCTTACAGGAGCTGGCAGGCAGCGGCAGGCCTCAGGGTGCCCTGGGTCTTGTGCTGAGCTGCCCCAGGCTCAGTACTACTGAGGCCAGCCTTGGTTTGCAGTGTGGCCTCTCACATGCACCTCCAGGTTCAGCACAGTGACCAACTGTGAATCACACTGTAGCTCCTACCGGGTAGCCCTGGCAAGTCACACGCAGTGTTTGATCTTTGCCTGCACAGAAGCTACTCCCAAGAGGTCTCAGTACCAGCATACCCTGTGGATGACTTCAAATCACAACAGAACAACATGCCATTAGCCCCACAAGTGGCATACCCAAAGAGTAGTCTTGGCAGACACCAGAGCTGGCTGGGGCAAATTTTGCTGAATGGGGTCATCCCCTGCACAGCAGCTTATATGTTGCGGTCATGGCCAATCCTCCCAACCAATAAGACTGAGGGTAAATCCCACCAACAAATATGCCAACAGCACTCAAGTCTCAGCTACAACAGGGCACACACAATCCACATAAGTGGTACTCTTGGAGCATCAGCTCGGGTGACCAGAGAGACTGTGCCACTGGGCCCCACAACATACCCAATACATAAAGACACCTGCCAAGACTGAGAGACATAGCAGATGTATCTAACACATAGAAACACAGAGAAGCAACCAAAAAATATACCCCAAATTAAAGATCAAGAGAAAACTCCATAAATAACTAAACAAAATGGAGAAAAGCAGTCTACCAGCTACAAAGTTCAAAACACTGGTTATAAAGATGCACAGTGATATCATAATAACTTTGACAAAGAGATAGGAAATATAAAAATAGAAGTAGAAAACAGAAAAAATAATGAATCATTGCAGCTTTGTTTACGGTGGCCAAGACATGGAAACAACCAAAATGTCCTTCGATCGATGAATGGATAAAGAAGTTGTGGTATATATACACAATGGAATACTATTCGGCAGTAAGAAAAGTTGAAATAGGAACATTTGTGACAACATGGATGGATCTTGAGATTATTATGCTAAGCAAAATAAGTCAGACAGAAAAAGCAGAGAACCATGTGATTTCACTGATATGTGGTATATAAACCAAAAACAACAAAAGAACAAGACAAACAAATGAGAAACAGACAATAGTTTAGTGGTTACCAGAGGGTAAGGGGGGTGGGGGGTGGGGGGTGGGAGATGAGGGTAAGGGGGATCAAATATATGGTGATGGAAGGAGAACTGATTGTGGGTGGTGAACACACAATGGGATTTATAGATGATGTAATACAGAATTGTATACCTGAAATCTATGTAATTTTACTAACAATTGTCACCTCAATAAATTTAAAAAAAAGAAATGAAGAATACAATAACTGAAATGAAGAACACACTAGAGGGAATGAACAGCAGCTTAGATGAAGCAGAGGATTGAATCAGTGATTTAGAAGACAGGTAGCAGAAAACAGCCAATTTGAACAACATAAAGGAAAAAGAATTAAGGAAAAAACAAAGATAGTTTAAAGGTCTTCTGGGACAACATCAAGTATACCAACATTCATATCATTGGGGTACCAGAAGAAGACAGAGCAAGAAATTAAAAACCTATTTGAAGAAATAATGATGGAAATTTTCTCTATCCTGGCAAAAGAAATATACATACAAACCTAGGAAGTGCAGAGGCCCAAACAGTATGAACCCAAAGAGGCCCACACCAAGACACATCATCATTAAAATGCCAAAGGTTAAAGACAAAGAAAGACTTTTAAAAGTAGCAAAAGAAAAGCAGTTAGTTACCCACAAAGATGTTCCCATTAGACTGTGAGCTGATTTCTCAAAAGAATTTTGTAAGACTGAAGGGATTGGCACAAAATATTCAAAGTGAGGTAAAACAGGAACCTACAATGAACACTACTCCACCCAGAAAGGCTATCATTTAAAATTGAAGGAGAGCTAAAGAGCTTTCCAGAACAGGAAAACCTAAAGGAAATCATCAGCACCACAAAAGCAGTACAACAAGGAATGTTAGAGAAACTTATTTAAGGACAAGAAGGGTGGGGAGGTAACATAAATATGAATAATAAAATGGCAATTACTACAAACCTATCAATAATCACTTTAAATGTAAATGGACTGACATAAGGTGTCTGAATGGATAAGGAAACAAGACCCGTACATATCTGTCTACCCGAGACCCACTTCAGATAGAAAAAACACACAGACTGAAAGTAAAGGGATGGAAAAAGAGGTTTTATATGAATGGAAATTAAAAAAAAAAAGTTGGGGTAGCAATATTTTTATCAGACACAATAGACTTTTAAACAAAGGTAATAATAAGTGACAAATAGGAACATTACATAATGATAATGGGATCAATCCTACAATAGGATGTAACTCTCATAAACATTTATGCACCCCACATAGGACCACCTAAATACACAAAACATAAAAATAATAACCACATATTAGGTATGATAAAAAAAAGTGAATATTTAAATTTAAAAAACTATTACAGTAAAAGAAACATTGCTATTAATCCCCCTCAAAATACTCTCCCTTGCTTCATACACACTTATCCCATTGTTCTTGCCAGTTTCTGAAGCAGTTCTGGAAGTCCTCTTTCGTGAGTGTCTTTATTTGCACTGTTGTGGCTGCCTCCATGTCCTGAATTGATTCAAAATGTTTACATTTTCTGGTTGTTTTGACTTTGAGGAAGAGCCAGAAGTCGCATAGTGCCAGATCTGTGAATAAGGTGGGTGAGGACACACACTAATGTTTTTATTTGACAGAAATTGACATACCAGAATTGATGTGTGATCAATGAACACAGTGAATGCTGCTGCTAAATGCCGTCCAACGTAAAGGCAGGGATCTTCAGTATCGGAAGTGGTGTATCAAACTTTAGTAACAGTATGTGACAAGTTTCAACTTGTTTGGTGCAGTCAGTCAGATGTGAGCTATGGTTGAGAGAAGGTGTGTTTTAAAGTGTGCTGTAAATCATCCTCCATCGTGACAACACTCCATGTCACACATTGCTTCTGGAATACATTCAGCAATACATTAATAAAATTATACATCATGATCAAGTAGGATTTATTTCTGGGATGCAAGGTTGGTTCAATGTCCACAAATCAATTAATGTGACACACCACATCAACAAAATGAAAGATGAAAAACATGATCATATCAATAGATACAGGAAAAGCATTTGACAAAATCCAGCATCCATTTATGATTAAAAAAAACTCTTAATAAAGTGGGAATAGAGAGGTCATACCTCAAAATAATAAACACAACATGTGACAAACCCATAGCTAACATCATGCTCAATGGGGAAAAGCTAAAAGCATACTCCTTCTAATCAGGAATAAGACAAGAATGCCCACTTTCAACACTTTTATTCAAGGTAGTATTGGAAGTCCTAGCCACAGCAATCAGGCAAGGAAAAGAAATAAAAGACATCCAAATTAGAAAGGAAGAAATAAAACTGTCATTATTTGCAAAGAGATAAAACTATAGAGAGAGAACCTTAAAGATTCCACCAAAAAGCTACTAGAACTGATAAATGAGTTTGGTAAAGTACCAAATAGAAAATTAATGAATAAAGAATAGAAAATTATGTTCAGAAGGTGGTTGCATTTCTATACACCATAATGAATTACCAGGAAGAGAAATTAACAATCTCATGTATAATTGCATCAGAAAATGCAGCTGGATGGCTCAATTGATTAGAGTGGGAGCTCTCAACAACAAGGTTGCCAGTTCAATTCCCGCATGGGATGGTGGGCAGCACCCCCGGCAACTAAAGATTGAAAACGGCGACTGGACTTGTAGCTGAGCTGCACCCTCCACAAATAGATTGAAGGACAATGACTTGGAGCTGATGGGCCCTGGAGAAACACTGTTCCCCAATATTCCCCAATTAAAAATATAATAATAATTATAATAATAATAATAATAACAATATGCCTAAGAATAAATTTAACCAAAGAGATAAAATATTTGTACTCAGAAATCATAAGACACTGAAGAAAGAAATCAAAGAAGATACAAATAAATGGAAACATGTAACTTGTTCATGGATAGGAAGGATTAACATCATTAAAATGTTCCTACTACTCAAATCAACCTATAGACAAAATCCCTATTATGATAAATACCAATGTCATTTTTCACAGAACTAAAACAAATCATCCTAAAATTTATATGGAACCATAGAAGACCTTGAATAGACACAGCAATCTTGAGAAAGAAGATCAAATTTAGGGCTATCAAATTATACAAAAAGGCTATAATAAGCAAAATAGCATGGTACTGGCATAAAAACAATGCATAGATTAATGGAACAGAATAGAGAGCAGGAGAAGAAGTCCTATCCTACATGGTCAGGTAATCTATGACAAAGGAGGCAAGAATATACTGTGGAGTAAAGGCAGTCTATTCAAAAAATGGTGTTGGGAAAACTGGACAGATAGTTGCAAGAAAATGAAAGAACACCACCTTCTTATACCATATACAAGAAAACGCAAAATGGATTAAAGACTTAAATGTAAGACACCGCAAAACACAAAACTCCTAGAAGAAAATATAGGCAATCAACTCTCTGATATTGCTCTTAGTAATATTTTTTTCTGATATGTTGACTCGGGCAATGGAAACAAAAGAAAAAATAAACAAATGGGACTACATCAAACTAAAAAGCTTTTGCCCAGCAAAGGAAACCACCAATAAAATGGAAAGACAGCCTACTAAATGGGAGAATATATTCTCCAATCTGATAAGGGGTTAATATCCAAAATTTATAGAACACCTGCAACTTAACGTTGAAAAAAGTAACAATCAAATTTAAAAATGGGAAGAGAACCTGAATAGACATTTTTGCAAAGAGGACATATAAATGGCCAATAGACATAGGAAAAGATATCAATGTCAGTCATCAGAGAAATGCAAATTAAAACAACACTGAGATATCACCTCACATCTGTCAGAATGGGCATCATCAATAAATCAATAAACAACAAGTGTTGGGGAGGATGTGGAAAAAAGCTAACCTTCATGCACTGCTAGTGGGATTGCAAATTGATGCAGCCACTGTGGAAAACATTATGGAGGTTCCTCAAAAAACTAAAAATAGAACTACCTTATTACCTAGCAATTCCACCTCTGGGCATTTATTTGAAAAAGTCCAAAACACTAATTTGAAACGATATATGCACCCCCATGTTTACTGTAGTGCTACTTACAATAGCCAAAATATGGAAGCAACCCAAGTGCCCAGCAATAGATGATTAGATAGAGAAGATGTGATACATACATACAGTGAAATATTACTCGGCCATAAAAAAGAATGAAATCTTACCATTTGCGACAACATGGATGGAGGTAGAGAATATTATGCTAAGTGAATTACAGTCAGACAGACAAAGATAAAAATACCATATGATCTCACTTATATGTGGAACCAAAAGAATAAATAAATGAACAAATAAAACAGAAACAGATTCATAGATGCAGGGAACATGCTAATATTTGCCATATGGGAGGAGGGCTAGGGGACAAAAGAAAAGGTGAAGGGATTAAGAGGTACAAATTGGTAGTTAGAAAATAGTAATGGGAATGTTAAGTAGAGTGTGGGGACAGAGCCCCAGAGAGTAGTTTACAGGCTCTCAGCCTCACGTGAAGGGGTACTGGTTCGGGTGGTGAATGGCCGTCGGCTGTGGCTGATTGGCCATCAGCTGTGGCCGGTTAGCCAATTGGCCGCTGGTATAACTGCTGCGACTACGGAGGACTGCCGAGGAGAGCCGAGGATTGCCGAGGAGCCGAGTAGAACCGAGCAGAGCCGAAGAGAGCGGAAGAGGAGAGCCGAGAGAGAGGAACAGAGGAGAGAGTGGAGAAGAGTTGTCGGTCGGTAGGTTGGCGGAAAAGCGGACAGCAGGTTGGCGTCCGGTGGGCCCAGCCTCCAGTGAGACCGTGGTGGTATGGCTCCCCTACCTATGGCTCCGTGGGTGTTCCTTGTTGGCCTCACCATATCCTGCATTCTTGTGTGGGGAGCGGGAGCAGAGACCCCGCAGGCCGCCCCGCCTGAAAGATGGCGCGGGGAGAAGGCCTCCGTGCACGACAAGTGGCGCAGCGAGCAGGGTCTCCCACACGACATAGAGTATGGGGAATATAGTCAATAATAGGTAATAACTATGTATATAGTGCCAGTAGGTACTACTATGAGGTCTGACAATTAAGTTTGCAAACTTGTTGCAACAATGTTGCTAACCTTTTTTTGATATCAGAAGGATTATTCATTATGAATTTGTACCAACTAGACAAACAGTTAACTAAGTTTACTATTTGGAAATGCTGAAAAGGCTGCACGGAAAAGTTAAATGACCTGAACTTTTCTCCAACAATTCATGGCTCCTGCATCACGACAATGCACCAGCTCACATAGCACTGTCTGTGAGGGAGTTTTTAGCCAATAAACAAATAACTGTATTAGAACACCCTCTGTGGGGACAGAGTCCCAGAGAGCAGTTTCCAGGCTCTCGGCCTCGCGTGGGGAGGTGCTGGCTCGGGTGGTAAATGACCGTCAGCTGTGATTGGTTGGCCATCAGCTGTAACTAGTTAGCCAATTGGCTACTGATGTAACTGCCAGGCTGTGTTGATTGGTTGCTTGGTTGGCTGGCAGAGAAGTGAATGGCAGACAGCAGATCGTGTGGCTTTTACTGCGTGTGTCTCCTACCCAGCCGCCAGAGAGAATATAGTGATATGACTCCCCTACCTATGGCTCCGTGGGTGTTCCTTTTTGGCCTCACCATATCCTGCGTTCTTGTGTGGGGAGTGGGACCAAAGGCCCCACAGGCCGCCCTGCACGACAAATGGTGCAGCAAGCAGGGTCCCCCCCACGACACCCTCCCTGCTCTCCTGATCACTCCCCCAATGTCTTCTGTCTTTACCCAAAGATAAAGGAAATATTGAAAGGAAGATATTTTGATGACATTCAGGACATCAAGGGTAATAGGATGACAGCTCTGATGGCCATTCCAGAAAGAGTTCCAAAATTGCTTTGAAGGGTGGATATGCATTGGTGCATAGCTTCCCAAGGGGAGTGCTTCGAAGGTGACTGTAGTGATATTCAACAATGAGGTATGTAGCACTTTTTCTAGGATGAGTTAGCGAATGTGTTATAATTTTCAGACCTCGTATACTAGTCAGGGGTATTTCTTTGTAAAATATATGAATGTCCAACCACTATGCTGAGATGAGTATAACATAATATTGAATGTCAACTGTAATTGAAAATTTTTAAATACGGGTAAAAGGGTGAAGAGGAATAAGAGGTCCATAATTCCAGGTATGAAACAAGTCATGGGGATGTAATGCACAGCATACGGATATAGTCAGTAATATTGTTATAGCTTTGTATGGTGTCAGTTGCTGGACTTATTATGGTGATCACTTCTTTAGATATTTAAATGTTGAATAACTATGATATATACCTGAAACTAATATAATCTTGTATGTTAGGTATATTTTAATAAAAATCTTTTTTTAAAGGGTGAATTTTTTATATCTCAATAAAGTCCTTATGTAAAATATAATTATGGAGATGAAATTGGTAATCTATGTAAAGTGCTGGACATAGTGTCTGGCACATAGTCAGCCCTCAATAAATTTTAGCTATTCTTATTTTGTATTGGTTGAATTTATGAAGCTCTGTGTGCTGATAAAGTCTCTTGGAAAAGAATGGATAAATCATCTGTCTTTTTGTAGAGGAGAAAGAGATCAAAAATCATGGCGTATGGTCCAATGTTCTATTTTGGTTATGGCAACAGTGAAATCCCATTTTCCTGATGCCTGCTGAGGGGTGGGGGGGACAATGTCTTGGTGACAGAGGTTAGGACAGGGTCAGTGCACAGACCTGGAACTGTCTGTGCCTGGGTTTGTCAGGTGTGGACAGGAACTTCCCAGTGCCCTAGGCTGGAACAGAGAAGTGCAAAGTTCACCAGAGAAATTTCCCACAGAATATCAGGTGTTTTGACCAATGTCATGAATATAATTTTTGCTACCAAGAGAGGAAGGTGGGATTTAAGCAGACAAGAACTATTGTCAAGCTGAGATTTCCACACAATTTGGATCTATGCAATCCAATAAAAGGGCTTAATGTTTTTGTAGCATGTTCTGAAGAAGCCACTTTACTGTGACAAGATGGCCCATTACATTCACAGAGCCCTGAAGATGCACACAACTGAAGGTCCTTAACTGTTAGATGTGTTCCCTTACTGATTTTTCTTTTTAAAGGAAAAGGAGAATACACGAAGAAAGACTTGTAAGAAACAGAGCAAATTATCAAAGATGCATATTATATTTTTTGCCTGAGAAGCTCCAAACTCACTCTTAACAAATGCTCTGTTGAATTATATAAAAAAGAATGAAATCTTATCATTTGCGACAACATGGATAGACCTGCGTAGAGAATATTATGCTAAATGAAGTAAGTCAGACAGAGAAAGACAAATACCATATGATTTCACTTACACATGGAATCTAAAGAGCAGAATAAATGAGCAAACAAAACAGAAATAGACTCAGAGATAGAGAAAAAACTGATGGTTGCTAGATGGGAGGGGGGATTAGAGGATGGGGCAGAAGGTGAAGGGATAAGAAAGTACAAATTGGTAGTCATGGGAATGTGAAATACAGTATGGTGAATATACGCAATAATGTTGTAAAGATTATGTAGGGTGCCAGATGGGTACTGGACTTATGGGGGGATCAGTTCATAGACTGTGTAGATGCCTGACCACTGTGTTGTACACCCAAAACTAATATAAAATAATATCAAATGTCAACTATAATTATATATAGTTGTAAAGTACAGGATATACTTTACGGGATGTAAAGTACAGCATAGGGAATATAGTCAATGGTACTGTAACAGCTATATATGATGTCAGAGGGGTAGTAGAATGGGGGAGGGCGTTACTTCTTTGTGAGGGGTGTAAATGTCTAATCATTATGTTGTTTTGTATACCTGAAACTAAAATAAATAAAAAATTAGAAAAAAGAAGAAGAAATCAGTCATGGTGCTACCACAGTAATCCAGTCAGAAATGATAATAAACTGAATTAAGTGAGTAACAACAGAGGTAGACGAGAACAGCTATGCAAATTTACATAATACAGTATGAAATCAGATATCAGAAATCAGACCTGAAATACTCTAGAAGCATGAGTAGAAGCCTCACATTAAGAACAACACAGATAAAGTAGAGCCGTGGCCAAATCATCACATCCAATAACATCCTGGCAGATCCTTTATTCTTCTATCTCTTTAAGAATGTGCCCCTGGCCAGGAAGCACAAGAGGGAAATAACATTCCAGAACAGACTAACAAACAGGCTTTTCTTCCTTGCCCATGCTCAAATCTGCCTGCATTCTCAGCTCCTTTCAAAATGATGAGTCTCTGTGGTCTTGCTTGTACCACAACTGATGGGATCAGAGCTGTACATGTGCCTCAAGGTGAAGTTTCTTCTCTCTAGAATTTGTTTGAAGTACAGTGGTCAGGAAGGTAGAGACTGTGGTCATTGGTCATGTAGATTTAGAGCTGGATGCCATCTTTAGCCATGAGTACATTGAGAAAAGCAGAAACAAAATCTGTGGAGAGAAGCAGAGACAAAGTTCTTTGGAGACTGAGCAAAAAAGGGAGATTATTTCTGATTTTCCAGTTTCCAGTCTAGGCTCACTTCTATTCATGTTAATTGAGTTCCTCGAATTTGGGTTCATTGTTACTTGAGATGGTAGGAATTCATGTCTGCTCCTTGTAACCAAAAAATCACTAAGTCCAGCAGAGTCTAGTAGATTATGGCTCTATCTGCGGGTGGCCTCTTTTAAGAAAAATTAGAAACTTGGAATAGTTCAAGTTTTGCCAAGAAACAGTCACCACATTTCCCCCTGAGAATCTATGTTCCAGCCACATTGTTAAACATCCGATACCTCACCTAATCTGGTGGGTACTCAAAGGGAGGTCGGACAGCCACCCCAGGTGGAAGTGTGTACTGCTCATCCTTCTGAGGGAGTCTAGCACAGCGATTAAGGATGTAGGCTCCAGTGGTAAACTACCTGAGTTTGTGTCCGAGTGCCACCTCTTGGATGTGTGACCGAGGTCAAGTGATGTAACCCCTAGTGCCGAGATCATTCATCTGAAAATGAAGTAACAACAATATCTGTCCCATAAATTGTGTAAAGATGGAATGAGATTGTACATGTAGAACAGTTAAACAGCTTTTTGTGCATGTAAGTACTCAAGAAATGTTAGTCACTACAATATTTTTATATTATTTACAACTCTCCATTGCTTGTCAGCTACTACATTTTTAAATTTTTACTTCCTAAAATATCTGTAACATTCATGCAATCTTTTCCACCAAGATGGCCACTGTAGTAGCCCAGACCACTGTTAGCACTCTCCAAAGTTGTTACACTTATCTCTTACCCCTGGTCCCAGTCTTCTCTACTCCAAATTAATCTATATAAACAACACTAGAGTAGTTTTTCTACTACTCAAATCAATTACTATCTCTTCTGCATGTAGCCTCAGTGACTTCTCATTGACCTCAGAAGGAAATCCTATTCCTTCATGGTATGTGAGGTGACTGATGCTTAGCTGTCCAGCCTTATCTTTTGCCATTTACTCTACCTGATCCAGTTTCTGCCTTTAGAAAGTTTTCTTTGAATGGATGGATGGATGGCACTATTTTTTAAGTCAATGAACGTATGGATGCAGGAACAAATTAATTAATGCAACTTTGAAGTACATAAAACTAGTTGGAACACAGTAAGTGCTGTCCAGGGGAGAGGCCAGTCATGAAGCCAGGCTAATACACCTAAAATGGAGTTATCGATCCAAGAGAAAAGACAGAGTGAGGGCCAAGGAAGGAAGCAAAGGAGGAGTTGAGTATTCCAGAAAATCCAAGGAGCACATTGCAAAGAGACAAAGAGGAAGGATTTACAAGGGCAGTATTGCAGCTCATATTGGATTTTCATGGGATCTCTGAGCTGGCTTCACTAGCATATAGAGTTCATATAAATGGCCTCTGGTAGAATGGACAATAAGCAATGGGGTATTGAAATATTTTAAACAGAAAAATAATATGATCAACTTTATTTTGGAGAAAGATGGCATTTTCAGCATCATAGAAAGTGGTTTGAAGGGGCAAGAGTTTTAGTAGAGACACCAGTTAAGAGACCATGTCAAAAACCAAATGAGATATAACATTCTGAACCAAAGCAGTAAGGATGGGAAAAGGGAAGAGATTAAAGAAACTGCAACCAAACACATGCTTGGGCCCTTTCAAAATATAGTTATGGCTTCGTTTGCAAAGAAAATTGCAGAAAATACCTTTAAAAAGGCAAAGCAAATGTAAGAAAGTATAGGGTAACTGTGCGTCCTATAAATTTTAAGTTTGTGTTTGAAACAAGAGAAGCTAACCATCACCTCTTCAGTCTTAGGGAACTATAATGCTGATATGTTTTTTTCTAAAAAAAAAAAAAAAACATAGATGAATTCACAAACAAGGTTTTCCTATTTTCCTAGACCTGGACCACATCTAGGACACTGAGATACATATATTTAGTTTGCGACTTTCTGCCCTGAGCCTTCCTACCAACCCCTCCCAACAGTCAGTGCCTGATGGTTATACGCTCCTGTTTGAAGCACAACCGCTCTGTCACCCACACGAGTGTCATCCAGGACAGATTGTGAAAGCTGCCAGCTTTCCATTTCATGGGATTCGGCATGCTTTTCATGCTTACTGACGACAATGCAGCCATTATGCCCTAGGTGAGGAGACACTTTTCCTTGAAAAGTGATCAGTACAAGAAAAATCTGTTTCAGCGGTCTCTAAAAAGCAAGGACCTAATTCAGCTTGCTTTTGTGGGCCTTTCCTTTTCTAATTTTTAAAACAAATGACTTTTGACAGAAACACCAGTTGAGGTTTCTCAGTTAAAACTCTTCCCCAAATTATCTAACACCTGTTGGGAAAATTATCTCTGGTTACATAGTTAGGCCAGAACATAAAATGTCAAAAGACCACTCACATTTTTTGCTCTCGACCTCACCTTCTGTCCTATTGCCCTCTCCTTAAAAAACAATGTCTTGAGGCTGGAACAGAGAGTAATCACAGTTTTTGAGCTTAAAGAGAGGAGAGTGCTGAGAGGGGAGCATTCTAGGTGGCTTAAGCCCTCTGCGATGTCACAGGACTACTGCGAGTGAGAAGATGAGCCAAGAGAGCTTGTGCTAACCTTCATGACAGCCAAGGTCTTATTCCTTTCGAAGCAACCTCACCTGAGCACTCCAAGACAGTGCTGGCTTAGGAAGACTCAATCCAACTTAATGGCTGATTTGACAATGGAAAATTGAGGAAAGAAGGAAACGACACAAGCCAGATATCAGCCCAGGTGAGGCTGAAAGGGCGTGATACGTCATTCACTTACCAAGTAGGAAGTGTCTGAGTGAATAAGTGCTCAGCATGGGGGCAAATTCTAAGGGAGAAGGAATGTCTATCCCCTAACCCTCCTGCATAGTATTCAGATTTTGGGGGGGCACTACTTGGCAATCTCTGACAGCTCATCTCTGCCCAACTTGTCACATTCCTTCTCCCAGGTAGGTGTGAGAGTACCAGTCTTTGTGGCCTCAGCTCTTACCATCCTTATTGCCAGATGCTGCTGTCACTAGCCCTCCTCCTCCTCCATTTCTGCTTATGCTTGTCACCATCCAGCTCTAATTCCCAGTTGATAACTCCAAGTTTCCGCTGGTAACAAAGGGCCCCTAATTTGGCTGATCTGGAATTTCTACTCTCATGATGGATTCTCATAGGCATCTCTTCTGGACATAGCACAACGCAGGGGACTCAAGCTAATCCCCTCCTTAAAACAGATTCCTTCCTATCCACTTATCTATTTGCTGACATCACAGTCTGTCAAAGTGCATTAACATGCATAGAGAAGAACATGTATTAAATAGTTGTAGTTTTAACTGTTCTTTATCGTTTTTGTGTTATTACTTACTGCCATTTACTGCCAAGGGTAAAACAGATGTTGGTGCCTTCTTTTAAGAACTAGATCTCCCAGTGAAGGTGAACATAGTGCTCTGGGAAGCCTCCAGATTCGTCTTAGTGGTCCTAATGATTCCTTTTCATGGTGTTTCAAGATTACGCATCTAGAACCTGTCATACTCGTATACCTCTTGCTTTCACTGGCAGCATTGGAGGCCTTCTTTGCATTATCTATTGTGCTTCAGTGGTAACAACAGGAGGAGGATCAAATTTCCTTTCAGAAAGGCAATCATTCGTCTTTCTCTGCCCTAAGGCTTGTGTTTGAGCAACTATCTCCCCTGTGTACAGTTGGCATGTTGGTTAGAAAGAGACCATTCTATAGTCTAACTGAGAATATAGTCCCCTTTATAGAACGCAATTTATAGAATAGGTAATAACAGTATCTAACAATAATGAGCATTTATTATATGTTAAAACAGCTAGCTGTTTACGTGGATTATCTCATTTAATCCTAACAATTAAATTACTAATAAGTAGATGCTATAATTATCTCCAATTTATATTTAAAGAAATTGAGCACTTAAATAATTTCCCCAAGATCAGATAGCTAGTAACTAAGGAAACAGGACTCGGATATAGGTTATATCTATCTCCGTAGCCTCCACTATACTTCCCCAAAGGGATTGTTTCAGTTGCAGGAGACAGATGCTTTCTACACGGGTGTTTCCTTGCCCCTTTGCAGCCCCAGCCGTCATCCCAGACTCTGAGTCCCTGGGACCCTATTCCACAAAGTCCTCCTCTACCCTCCCAATGCCAAAGTTATCTCAGTAGTTGTAGTTGCCTGTTTACCAAGGAGTTTCAGTCATGCTGAAAAGATTCAACCTCTAAATTAGGTCGCTAATTTTTCCAAAAGCAATGAGTCAGACCTAGAAATCATGTAAAAAGGTTAAATGTTACGTCTACTTGGTGATCTCTACTAGTTTTCTATTTTTGTACCATGTTTCACTCAGTCCTGTCATCAGCATGAATTGTGACCCCAAAGCAAGAAATTTCTTTGAATATTTCTTTTGTTGTTGCTACCTAGAGGCTAGGAGGAGGAAATAAATAAAGAATGATTTTTAGTATCTAATTTAGCATGGTTCAGTTCAGCCACTGTTTTTTTCCTCTGTGCCCATGATATACAAGACACAGTGCTTGGTGCTAAGCTGAATCCATAGAGGATGAGAACGCACATTGCTTTGTCCACGACAGCTGAGGATTTAGTGGGGAAAACATGCATCCACACCTATTAATTGAAATCATTTTTGGTAGGTTGCTCCACAATAATATATAAATTTACATATGAGAGAATTATGGTAAAAATCTGCAAGTTACACACTCGCCAGAACTTTTAATTCTTATTCTACTACAGCAAGATGTATTATGAATAGAAAAAAAAAATGTCAAGGGGGAAAAGTAATCCAAATTCATTGTCATAGTTTACATTTGTCTTTTCAAGTAAATAATATCAATTTCTAATGTAAATCCCTTGGTCACATTAAACAAACACAAAGGTTTATTAATAAACTACAGACAATCTACTTAATCTTGCTATCTCCCTTTAATTATTTGTGATTTCTTACTAATAGCCAATTCTAAATGTTTCTTAAACCATATTATTAAAGGCCAGGGAATTTTAATCCTAAACATTTTTTTTGACCACATTCACTATATTTCATCAATCTTACATTATAGTCTAACCATTAAAACTTTTATAGTCAAGTTTTACGGTGCTTTAGAAAATAGGTATACTTGAAAGTTATTAGGTTGACTTGAAGTTGCATTATGATTAACTATAAGAACAATAATTATATTGCAGAGATTATACTACAAATCTAGTACCTGATGTAACCTTTTATGTAACATTAATAACCATATTTATAAATATATTACATAGAACAATTCTTTTCTATACAAGGGAACAACCCCCAAGATGTAGCATTCAGTGTTTAAACAGTCTACATAACTGTGCAATGTGCCACCACTTATTGAAATAAAATAATATAATACATTATATATATTATACATATATACACATTTTCTGCTGTGGTAATCACATTCTGAGTTGTTGTTTTTTAATTATTTGTAAGAACTTTGTTAGAAACACAGGTTCTCCTGCTTCAATTAGCACCTTTCTACAGCTTTAGGTGAATTTTCAAGTCTTTGTTTATTGACTCACATCAGGAAAGATCTGCTAAGCCTGAGTTATAGGGAATGAAATGTTCCTTGCTGAGAAGTGTCCCTTCCAATGACTCAGTGGCCAGCGTCAATGAAGCAGGGCCCTGTCACATCATGTTCAAAACCTGAGGAAATACTTCAGGGCAATAATGTAATACAAGCATCAGTAGGTGCTGATGTATGTTCAACACTTGACACTAAAAGTTGTGATCTCCATTCAACTTATTATTATGGGTTCTAGGGAAGGCAAGTTGAGAGGTGAGAGCTAATCTTGCCTTAAGCTTCTGAAGGACAAAGATCTGCTATCACCTGCTTTGCCGAAAATTTAAAAAATTAAGTTATTTTTCCCTGGCTAGAATCATATAGGGCCAATGTTTCACTCTCACAATTGTCCAGTGATGAGGAAAGGCATGGGAAGTACAGTCTCTGAGGGAGGGCATAACGCCTCCGAGTGAGGCAGCCAAGTGAGCAGGAGGAGGCAGTTGAAAGCAGCACAGAGACCTTGAAGAGGGCTCGAAGTCAAGGCGAGAGATATTCATGCCATTCACTAATGCTGTAGCTCTTTTGCACCTAGAGCTGGAGCAAGCCCAAAATTTCCAATTAGGAAGGGATTGTGGCAGCAATCTGGTAGAAAGTGGCTGGAGAGGAGAACTTGTACGCTGAAGCTGCAATGCACAGCAAAGCTAATGTTTTTACTTAACTTTTGTATTTATTTTGTGTTTACATCAAATGGCTTGAAGATGTATTATCTTACCAAGCACACAATTGTTACTAAAATTGTGTTTATTTGGGGTGATAGAGATTGTGGAAAGGATAAACCCCCTGCCACAGGCGGCTGCCAGGTCTTTGCACTGCCAGATGCAGGTAACTTGAATTAGGTGCAGGTAATTTTGAATGGAAATTTGTAGAGTGACCATAATGCCCCCGTGGTGGCATATCTAGAGCACTATACTCGAAATCTCAAAAAAAGAAAGAGAGCAGAGGAGAGAGATAGACTCACCACATTTTTGAAGTTGTTTCAGCTGGATGAAATGTATCTGTGATAACAACTTTTGCAGTGTTTTAATATTGAAAAATTATTGGGCATATAATTTTCAGAATTACTTGGTTTTACTGTAGTTAAAAGTTGTTTCACTTCTCCTGCATAGCAGAATGTAATTCACTGCATCAGAGATCAGCAGCTACTACCCATTAACTGACTTACTGATGTTCAAAAACAGCTGACATCAGAATCTCTAAAATGTAGCATGTCAGTGTCTTAGGTTAGATGCTCCAAAAGCAGATTTGAATGTAAGTAGCTAATTTGGCTGTTAATCCTAGGAAGCCCCAGTAGGATAATGGGGAAGTAAAATAGAGGGGACAGAAGACCACGAAGTGCACATTATACCTGGGTGGCAACTGAGGCTCCGTCCCAGTCAGAACTGTGGGAAGTAATGTAGGGAATGCCTGGGGATATCCCCTGCTGGGGGTTGGGGGGGAAGGAGGCTGGGTTCTTTTTCCTCCAAGTACCCATCTCGCATGGGCTGAAGTCTGCCCCTAGGTATGTCAGGCCTGCCAAAATAAAACCCTCAGGAGGAGAATAGCAAGAGCTTAAAGTAGACACCATTGACGGGTAATGGAACAGTAAGAGCCACGGGAGTGTGGATGGGGCTGCAACATCTGCCATAGGCAGGGTCCCAGATTGGCCCAGCTGTTGGCAGCCCAACACCTCCAGAAGTAGAGCCCAAAGAACAGAAGAATAAGCAGCACTTAAACTTCTGGGCCACAATCTATACTTCCCCTCAATCTGGAGAAAGGTAACTTAGGACCAGAGCTATCTCCAGAGAATTCCTATATAAAATCTTGATTCTAAAGATGAGACAACCTGAAAAGAAGATGTCAGTTGGCTTTGATCTCATTTCCTCACCAGAAGCTTGGGTGGAGGGGCATACATTGTACCTGGTACTTGAGAATGGGGCTGCAGGAGGGGACAGAAATAGGCCAGTAGCAAAGCTTTATCTGTCCAGAAATGGGACTTAGCTCTCACAAACCCAAGACAGAAGGATACTTGCTTTAAAGCCCAACTACATACAAAGTCAAAAGTTAAGGAGATCAGTTAAGAAGTAAGGTCACTAGGGTTATAGGAATGGCAGCAGCGAGGAGGACTTCTTGAGTTGTCTTCCCGAACTTACCACAAATGGAACATCTATAACGCATCAAAGGACTCTCTGTTCATCACACAGAACATCTAAGAGACTCGTACGAGGATTACTTGAAGGTGGGCAAATTGGGCGATCAGGGGAAGAGAGAAAGGGAGCTGAGTGGAGATGCAGCCCGTATCCGTGGCTGCGGAGATACAGGGGATCCCAGGACGGAACAGAGACCACAAAAGCCAAGAGGTGGGCTCTTCCCCTGCGTCCCACAGCTGATCTCTCCTGCCAAGAGAGCAGCATATCCAGCATTTGAGGCAATAACCTCAGCTGAGACCTCCAACTGGGCCCTAGGTGGACAAAGGACATAAACTCCATACCTGGGCACTTCCCCCCACTCTCCCAATCTTATCCCCGCCCTTCCAGAGACTTAAGCTGGCCCCTGAACTGAGGAGCACTGTCAGATTACAGAGGAGCAGTAGCACTCAGGATCTGGGAAGACCCAGCTTACAGCTCTGACCCAGGGAAGACTGGGAAAAGTGTAACACTGCTGGCCTGGGAGAGAGAAGAACCCTCCATCCCCAGCCCCCACCCTTTCTGGCCTGCCTAGGGCAGGGCAATTACAAATGGGGAGACATTCCCAGGGATCAGCAGTAAAGGGCAGACACAACTCTGGGCTTTCAGCAGCTCAGAAATCTCCCACCCTCCACATACACAGACACACATACACAGACACACACACACACACACACACACACACACACACGCGCGCGCGCACAGAAGAAGTGCCCTAATACTCAGGAGACGTTGGCACAGGGCTGGTTGTGTTACTCCAAGTGTGCATATGTGCAGGCAAGAGCAGAAACTGCACTGACTTTGTAAAAACTACCATCCAGACCCCATAGCCCCACTCATCGAAAACTGAAGTCCCAAGGTCACTCTGGGCACCAGGTTACTGGTTCTGTCTGTACAATACACAGAGGACTCTTAGGTACAGCAAAGGACAACATGGCGATCACTTGGTAGGCTTAAGCCAAGAATGTCACTGCCTTTTTTGCTTTGTTTTGTTTTTGCTTTTTGATAGTTTTGCCTGTGTTGGGTGTGGGTTATCGGTTGTTTTTACATGTGAATGTATTTGTTTTTTTCTTTGTTGTTGTTGTTATGCTTGGCGATTTGCTTTGTTCTGAAATTGCCCTACACCAGGGCCCAGCTCAAGATGCACAGGATTCAACACCCCCAAGGGCCAACTCCAGACCAAACCAGAGTATTACAAGTGACACACCCAGAGGGAATTCTCTACAGGCACAAGAGCCCATAGAGATCAAGCCTCATTTAAGTGGTCAACCCTCACATAGCAGACCATCCACTGTGGGCAGAGCCAAGTCTCACAACTAATCAGCCTAGAAGCCAATCCCACCTACTCACAAGCCAAAAGCAATTAAAGATCAACTTTAACAGGATAATATACACAACACAAGAGTCACCTTTGGAGCACACGCACAGGAGAAGAAGGAAGTGGTGCAAGTCAAATATAAAGGACACATACTACATAAGATAACCCAGCAAAAACTAAGGACCCTAGGGGATCTACCTAATTCATCGAGACAAACACAGAGAGTCAACCAGAATGGGGGAAACAAAGAAACATGTCCCAAATAGAAGAACAGAAGAAACCTCCAGAATTGGAACCAAATGAAATAGAGGTAACCAACCTATCAGAGACAGAGTTCAGAACACTGATGATAAGAAGGTTTAAGGAGATTAGGGACGACATAAAGAAGGATAGAGAAATCGTATCGAACAACCAGTTAGAACTAAAGAATACAATAACTGAAATAAAGAACACACTTGAAGGAATTACCAGCAGGTTAGATGAAGCAGAGGATCGAATCAGGAACTTAGAAGACAAATTAGCAGAGATCATCCAAACGGAACAACAAAAAGAAAAAATAATAAAAAAACAATGAAGATGGTTTAAGAGACCTCTGGGATAACATCAAGTGCAACGATATGGGCATCATAGGAAGACCAGAAGGTGCAGAGAGGAAGCTAGGGATCAAGAACATATTTGAAGTAATAATGTCCGAAAACTTCCCTAACCTGGTGAAGGAAACTGACATACAAGCCCAGGATGTGCAGAGAGTTCCAACCCGGATAAACCCAAACAGGTTCACACCAAGACACATTATAGTTAAAATGGCAAAGGTTAAAGACAAAGAGAGACTCCTAAAAGCATCAAGCGAAAGATAGCAGATTACATACAAGGGAACTCCTATAAAACTATCAAATGACTTTTCTACAGAAACATTGCAGGCCAGGAGGGAGTGGCAGGAGACACTCAAAGTGATGGAAAACAAAGGCCTACAACCTAGATTGCTTTACACAGCAAGGCTATCATTTAAAATTGAAAGAGAGATAAAGAGCTTCCCAGAGAAGAATAAGCTAAAGGAATTTATTACCACCAAGCCAGTATTTCAGGAAATATTGTATGGCTTCTGTAAACAGAAGAAAGATGAAAACAATCTAACTACAAATTTAAAAAATGGCAATAACTATGTAACTATCAACAACCACTTTATTTGTAAATGGATTAAATGCTCCAATCAAAAGACATAGGGTGGCTGAGTGGATAAGAAAGCAAGACCCTTGTGTATGCTGTATACAAGAGACTCACGTCAGATCAAAAGACACACACAGGCTGAAAGTGAAGAGTTGGAGTAAGATATTTCATGCAAATGGAAATGAGAAAACCTGGAGTTGCAATACTTATATCTGACAAAATAGACTTTAAAATGAAGAATATATTAAAAGACAAAGATGGGCACTATATAATAATAAAGGGATTGATCCAACAAGAGGACATAACCCTAGTAAACATCTATGCACCCAACATAGGAGTACCTAAATATATAAAACAGATATTGACTGACATAAAGACAGAGATCAACAGTAACACTATCATAGTAGGGACTTCAGCACACCTCTGACAACAAGGGACAGGTCTTCCAGACAGAAAATCAACATGGAAACAACTGCCTTAAATGACACATTGGACCAGTTGGATTTAATCGATGTTTTCAAAGCATTTCACCCCAAAGCTGCAGAATACACATTCTTCTCAAGCGCACATGGAACATTTTCCAAGATAGACAAGATGTTAGGCCACAAAACAGGTCTTGCTAAATTTAAGAATTAAAATCATATCAATTGTCTTCTCTGACCACAGTGCTATGAAATTAGAAATCAACTACAGGAAACAAAACTGGCACACACATCAATTGATGGATGTTGAATAACATGTTACTCAATAATGAATGGGTCAACCATGAGATCAAGGAAGAAATCAAAAGATATCTCAAGACAAACGAAAATGAAAACCTGACAACCCAAAATTTATGGGATGCAGCAAAAGCAGTCCTAAGAGGGAAATTCATAGCATTGCAGGCCTACCTAAAGACACAAGAAAAATCAGTAATCAACAGTTTATCCTCACACTTAATGTATCTGGAAAAAGAACAGCAAAACAAGCCCAAAGGGAGTACAAGGAAGGAGATAATAAAGATCAGAGTGGAAATAAATGAAATAGAAACCAGAAAAACAATACAAAAGATCAGTGAATCCAAGAGTTGGTTTTTAGAGAAGGTAAACAAAATCGACAAACCTTTAGCCAGACTCATCAAAAAAAAAGAGAGGACCCAAATTAATAAAAGCAGAAATGAAAGAGCAGAAGTGACAACAGACACCACAGAAATACAAAAAAATTTAAGCTATTACTATGAGCAATTATTTGCCAACAAATTTGACAATCTGGAAGGAATGGACAATTCTATAGAAGCATACAGCCTTCCAAGGCTAACTCAAGAAGAAATGGAAAAACTGAATAGACTGATTACCACCAGGGAAATTGAATCAGTAATCAACAATCTCCCAACAAACAAAAGCCCTGGACCAGATGGCTTTAAAGGTGGATTTTACAAAACATTCAAAAAAGAATTATCACCTCTTCTCCTCAACTCTCCCAAAAAATCCAGAAGGATGGAAGGCTCCCAAACACTTTTTATGAGGCCACTATAACCCTGATCCCAAAATGAGATAAAGACACTACAAAAAAAGAAAACTACAGGCCGATATCTCTAATGAACATAGATGCAAAAGTCATCAACAAAATATTAGCGAACAGAATTCAGCAATACATTAAAAAAATCAAGTGGGATTCATTCCTCGTATGCAAGGGTGGTTCAACATCCACAAATCAATTAATGTGATACACCACAATAACGAAATGAAAAATAAAAATCATATGATCATATCAATAGATGCAGAAAAAGCATTTGACAAAACCCAGCAGCCATTTATGATAAAAACCCTTAAGAAAGTGGGAATAGAGGGATCATATCTCAACATAATAAAGGACATATATGATAAACCCACAGCTAACATCATACTCAATGGTGGAAGCTAAAACCATTCCCCTTAAGATCAGGAACGAGGCAAGTTTGCCCACTTTCTCCACTTCTATTCAACATAATGCTGGAAGTTCTAGCCTCAGGAATCAGACAAGAAAAAGAAATAAAAGGCATCCAAATTGGTAAGGAGGAAGTACAATTGTCGTTATATGCAGATGACATGATACTATATATAGAGAACCCTAAAGACTCCACCAAGAAACTATTAGAGCTGATAAATGAATTTAGTAAAGCAGCGGGATACAGAATTAATATTCAGAAATCAGTTGCATTTGTATACACCAATAATAAAATATCAGAAGGAGAATTTAAGAAAAAATCCAGTTTACAATTGCTTCAAAGACTATAAAATACCTGGGAATAAATTCAACTAAAGAAGTAAAAGATCTGTACTCAGAAAATTATAAGACACTGAAGAAAGAAATGAAAGAAGATACAAATAGATGGAAACACATACCATGCTCATGGATAGGAAGAATTAATATAGTTAAAATGTCCATACTGCCTAAGGCAATATACATATTCAATGCAATTCCTATCAAAACTACCAAGGACGTTTTTCACAGAAATAGAACACATTTAATCCTAAAATTTATATGGAACTGTAAAAGACCCTGGATAGCCTCGGCAATCTTGAGAAATAAGAACAGTGGGAGGTACAATGATACCTGACATCAAATTATATTACAAGGCTACAGTAATCAAAACAGCATGGTACTGGCATAAAAACAGACACATAGATCAATGCAACAGAATAGAGAGCCCAGATATAAATCCATGCCACTATGGTTATTTAATCTACAACCATGGAAGCAAGAATTTACGGTGGGGTAAAGACAGTCTATTCAATAAATGGTGCTGGTAAACCTGGACAGACACATGCAAATAAATGAAGCTGGATCACCTCCTTACACCATATACAAGAATAAATTCAAAATGAATTAAAGACTTAAATGTAAGATCTGAAACCATAAAATTCCTAGAAGAAAATATAGAAAAAAACTTTACAGACATTACCTGGAGTAAGATTTTTACTGATATAGCCCCTCGAGCAAGGGAAGTAAGAGAAAAAATAAACATGTGGGATTACATCAAACTAAAGATTTTTTTCACAGCAAAGGAAACCATCAATAAAACAAAAAGGGATCCTACTGAATGGGAAAAGATATTTGCCAATGATATATCTGATAAAGGGTTAATATCCCAAATTTATAAAAAAAAAAACCTCACTCAACTCAACTCCAAGAAAACAAACAACCCAAATAAAAAATGGA
Source organism: Rhinolophus sinicus (assembly GCF_057876585.1). Classification (NCBI taxonomy): domain Eukaryota; kingdom Metazoa; phylum Chordata; class Mammalia; order Chiroptera; family Rhinolophidae; genus Rhinolophus; species Rhinolophus sinicus. The sequence continues at coordinate 33,904,403 of NC_142507.1, forward strand.
CAGAGGACATGAAGAGATATTTCTCTAAAAAGGACACACAGATGGCAAACAGACATATGAGAACATGCTCAGCCTCACTAACCATTAAAGAAATGCAAATAAAAACCACAATGAAATACCACCTCACCCCAGTCAAAATGGCTATCATCAATAAATCAACAAACAACAAGTGCTGGCGAGGATGTGGAGAAAAGGGAACCCTTGGGCACTGTTAGTGGGATTGCAGATTGGTGCAGCCACTAGAAAACAGTATGGAGATATCTCAAAAATTTGAAAATGGAGCTACCTTATGATCCAGCAATTCCACTCCTAGGTATCTATCCGGAGAAACCAAAACTCTAATTCAAACAATTTATGCACCCCTATGTTTATTGAAGCACTATAAGCAATAGCCAAAAAAAAACCACAATAGCCAAGACATGAAAACAACCAAAATGCCCATCGGTAGATAACTGGATTAAGAAACTGTGGTGCATTTATACAATGGAGTATTACGCAGCCATAAAGAAAAAAAGAAATCTTACCATTTGCAACAACATCGATGGACCTAGAGAACATTATGTTAGGTGAAATAAGTCAGACAGAGAAAGACAAATACCATATGATGTCACTTATATGTGGAATCTAAAGAAAAGAATAAATGAAAGAACTAATCAGAAACAGTCTCAGAGACATAGAGGGAAAACTGAGGGTTGCTAGATGGGGGGGTGGAAATAAGGGGGATGGTGAGGGGATTAGAAAGCATAGTCAGTAACCACAAGATGGCCATGGGATTAGGAAAGTCAATTTGGGGAATGTAATCAATAATGTTGTAAAGATTTTGTAGGGTATCCGATGGTCACGTCTCAGGGAGACCACCTCAGGGAAGATGAAGATGCCTGATCACTGCATTGTACACCTGAAGCTGAAGCTGAACAATAACAAATGTCAACTACAATTTTATATATACATATAGGTACAAGAAGCTGGGTACAGCATTAGGAATAGAAACAGTGGAAACGTAATGGCTGTGTGCAGTGTCAGAGGGATAGTGGATGGGGCAGGGGCGTTGTCACTGTGTGAGGTATATAAATGATAAATGTCTAACTATTACATTGTTTTGTGCACCTGAAACTAATAAAAAAAACAAATAAATAAATATATAATTAAAATAAAAAGAAATAAGTCCACTAAAGCTAACAGGCCAGAGGGCAGTCATAAAACTAGCAGCCTCTACCTAAATGAAACTAGATGATGTCACCAGTAAACCCCAATTCTTGGTGGATTCACACAAACAAGAAATACTTCTCCCTCATGTAAAATTCACTGTTCTTCTCAAACATGACTCATATTTCTTCTGTCTATGGCTCCAATCTTTAGAAGTGCTTTAGATCTGCTGAATCTTCTGATTCTGGCTCATAGACCAGGAACATAAAGGGTGAAAGACTGAGTGGGAGACTGTTATGGAACAGGCCTGGAAATGCATGCAGTTTTGCCCACAAACCGTTGAAAAGAACTTAGTCACATTTCTCCCACCTAAATGTAGGGGAACTGGGAAAAATAATTCTTGATTTAGAAGGAGTTTCTGAGGACTTTCTACTCTATGGAAGGGGAGCATGACTCTTAGGTAGAGGCCAAGAGTCTTTCTACCGCAGAGGCCAAATCTAAACAGCTCAATGAGACAAAGCATTACTGGAAGTGGAGCTCAGTGAGCTTGGACAAAATTGACCATGTGCCAATTCTGCAGTCAGCCAGAGACCAGCTGCCTCTAGTATAAGTCATCCCTGCCAGTTATGGTCTGATCTCGTTGATTAAATTACCAGTGTGGTATGAACAATGCGGAAGACCTGATCAGTGAGCAGGTCCCAGCATGAAACCCAGGATTTTTTCCCCTCCCTTTCTCTCATCCAAAGATGGGCTACTTGGCACAAAATTCAATCCAAATTTGAATCCTACTTAATATCATCAATAGGATTTATCACCAGGCTTGTTCTGCATTCAGTAATAAAAGCAGCACACAATATTATTTTGGATCGGACCAATGGGATTGCACTGAGAAGTCTATGAAGATTGTCTGCTGAGTGCCAGTGGTTAATGAATCCCATTTGTCTTTCTTGATTAAGTCTTCTATTACCCCCGTTTTGTCCTGTCACCAACCCTTTAGCAACAATTTTCATATCACTGTTTAGATGAGAAATTAGCCTATGAGAGCGGCACTCATCAATCAGAAGGCAGTTTATTTAATACAGTTTATAGTTTATGAGTTAAAAAACTGTAGCCTCATACATTACAAATGGATCACTGTCCTAGGCAGAGACAATCAGGGGGTTCAATTCATTTGACAGGTATGGAGAAATGACTTTGAATTTGAGACACGTATGTACAGAAGGCCTGCAGTATCACAAGCCTGCAGCTGAGTACCAGGCAGCATTTTCTTTCGATTATGAAATCCCTGTTGGTTTAAGCAAATGCTCCATTTTAGGTACTTAACCACACCTTCCTATACCACTGCCACCAGAAAATCTAAAATAAAATTTTAGAATGGGCTCACTTCATTGTGATATTAAGTCTTTTTTCTTTTTACAATATTTTGAAAAGAGCTCATGGAGAATATCTATCTGTTCCTTGAAATTATGAAGAGCAAGGTGTCCATGAAATCTCAGTTTTGCAAAGAGTAGTGCAGTTTTCATTCATTCGTTGGCCACATGTAAATAGCTCAGAATAAACTGAAACTTTGGTGATTATATGACAAAACTAGATAGCTATGTGGCCATACAAACTAAATGATTCTGTTCCCACCCCCCAAAGAGGATTATAGGAAGCCTATGTTGGTAGATCTGTTGGTTAGTTGATGGTACCAAAGATTGTAGTTATAGTAAGAATTTTATTTCCCATCACAATGTAAACTAGCCAGATTTATGGAACTACTTCCTATAATATTATTTTATTTAGAGCTGTAATTCTAAATTTATTTCACCTATAACTCCCCCTTATTTTCCAAACTAGTACTTTACATACAAATAATGGCATTTGTGTACATGGTTAAGTTTAGAGAAGTAATAATTGGCAAACATTTGCTAGAAGCTCTCAATTCCTGTCTCCTACTTGCTATGTTGGTCTGAAATCTTAGAGAAATGTCTTAGAAAGATGTATTAGACAGAGAACACTGTCTCTTACATTACTAGCTATCACAGCAATGTAAACTTTGCAGTTATTGTCACCCCTTGGTGAATATTTGGAGACATATAACTCCAACTTCTGCAAGCTCCTTGAAGTTCTTAATGACTTCATGATATTGTTTCTTATTTTGAAGAATAGTCTAGTTTTCTCCTGAGAATGATGTCTTTTACATCTAGATTGGAGCTTGTATGCTAAAGAATGTTTCATTGCAGTCATCCCTCAAGTGTTATTTTAGTCTCCCTATCAACTCCTTATCCCACTGTCACCAACTGAAAGCACTTTTAAGGTTGATGTGTATCCTTCAAACCTTTTTCATCCATGTCCAAAAACTATTTGTAATTCTTAACCAAAAATGAGATTATACTACATATGTTGTCCTAAAACTTACATGCTTTATTTATACAACATAGTATTAATCAGTGTTCTCCAGAGACAAAACATATTTATATAATGAGATTTATTGTAAGGAATTGACTCATGCAATTATGGAGGCTGAGAAGTCCCCACGTTCTGCAATCTGCAAGCTGGAGACCTAGGAAAGTCAGCGGTATAAATTCAAGTCAGTCCAAAGGCCTGTGAACCAGGAGCACCAATGATGTAAGTCCCAGTTCAAGGTCGGGAAAAGACGGATGTTCTAGCTGAGCAATCAGGCAGAGAGGGGGACTTAACCTTCCCTGGTGTTTTTGTTCTATTTAGGCTCTCATCTAATTGAGTGATGCTCACCCACACTGGGCAGGGCAAGATGCTCTACTCAGTGGACCAATTCAAACATGAATCTCATCTGGAAATACCTTCAGAATCACATCAGAAATAATGTTTATCTGGCCACTCAGTGTCCCAGTCAAGCTGATACATAATATTAACCATCACAAATGTGTATCACAAGCAATCTTCCATTTCAGTATATTCTTATGGGCTGCTAAATGGATGTACAGTTTACTAAACCATTACTCTTTTGAAGGGCATTTAGGTCATCTTGAATGTTTTTGCTAGAACAACAAAAAAATTTGGACATTTCTAAACTTCTTCCCTTGACCATTTGTATGTTGAATTGAAGACTATGCATTTTTAAACTTTAAGTATTACTGACAAATCTCCCTAAGATAAAATAGACTTGACACCTTTTAACTTCTCACACACTATAAAATTCAATTATTTACAAACTAATGTTCTTGAGATAGATTCATCTAACTCACAGTTGACAGAGATTCAAGTACAGCACGAATCAAATATATGAGTAAAAATACATGCAATAACTCAAATGCCGCATATTTCTGTCATGCTAAATAAGCTCTTCTGTAGCTGTCTAAATCTACGAATAATTTATATCAATGTTTCATGAGATTGGACAATGTGCAGAATACTTTGGAAAATGCATAGAAAATCAAAGAGTACATTCAGTTTTGAACTATTTGTGATTGTCAGGATAGGTTAAGATATGCCACAATAACAAATTAACCTGCAAATGCCATTGGTTTAACACAATCTTATTAGTTATACTACATGTACATAGTATATTCCGAGCACTATTCAGGACAGCAGTTCCACATAGGTTCTTGGGGACTACATAGTCTCTGTGCTACATAGTCTCCTGGGGACTCAGGCTGATAGAGATTCCTCCTTTAATTGCATTTTATGGAACACATGGCTTCCTCAGTCACTGTGGTAGGGGGAGAGTGACTGAAGAACTGTGCATGGATACGCTTGTTTCTGTACAATCACTAAAAGACAAGGTCAGCCACATTTGCTTTAATACCAGTATTATGGTTCTGAAGGGACGCGACTAGGCTGCCACTTTTTGCTGGTTCTATTCTTATCTTCTCCTGCCACCATGGCTCACCTTAATCAAACGACTGAGGTCTCTAGTTCTTTTTTTTTTTTTTTTTAATTTATTTTTTAAATTTATGGGTGTGACAATTGTTAGTAAAATTACCTAGATTTCAGGTGTACAATTCTGTATTACATCATCTATAGATCCCATTGTGTGTTCACCACCCAGAGTCAGTTCTCCTTCCATCACCATATATTTGATCCCATTTACCCTCATCTCCCACCCCCCACCCCCCTTACCCTCTGGTAACCACTAAACTATTGTCTGTGTCTATGAGTTTCTGTTTCTCATTTGTTTGTCTTGTTCTTTTGTTGTTTTTGGTTTGTATACCACATATCAGTTCTTTCCTGAGGCATGAAAGAGTGTGCTCCCTCTCTCAGAATCATACTCAGAAAGTGTTTTCTACAGCAACCTAGGAATTATCACTCTTGGGAAATAAAGCTCTTTCGGGCCAATTCACAGGATGACTTGACTTATGGAAGGTTCCAGCCACACTGCTTTCCAAAGACTTATGATCTACAGTTGAGCCCACAACCCACCCTTCGCTCACTGTGAGTTCCCTCTCAGGGCTTTCTATTATCTCTTCCCTCCTTTAACATTAATTAGTGGGACCCACATAACCTCAAATTAAACAAAGGAACAATGTTCCTGTCCTTTTTCTTTTAAGAGGTTCCTACTACTATGTTAATCCTTGAAATCAAATATATATAAATGAAAGGATAATGCCTACTTCCAACCTACATTATCCAAAGACTGCATGTCACTGCCTTTCCTCAACTAAATATGCTCAATATATTATTGTTAATATATAAAAAATATCTCCCCTCCACTCCTATTTTCTCATTAACATTGGTTTCTGCATATCCCCAAACCCTAATCACCGCTATAATACTATGAATGCAAATCCATGGACAGTGTTTTGTTAACATCATCATTGCATGCAAATACATTATGTTTTTCTGTCTTCATACTTAGAAACAGAATGCTTCAATATTTCAGATCAAGAAATATGAAGTTGATAAAATCTTGCTGATTTGTTTAAATAATCATAAGGATTTTTTACTTTTAATATTTCTTCAACTTGATATTTGAAAATTGCACACTTGGCTGATCTCAGCTTCTACAGTTTATCATGTGTTCTGTTACTACATGTTGGGTAATTTGTTTAAAAAACAAAAACTTTTCTAAATCATTTGACACATTTCAAAGTAAGAAACAGGTGCAAGATTCATGATCAGATTTGGTCAAATAATTTATGATTGGAGAAACTTATTGCTATTTAAACAAAAGAAAAAAAAAATTGAAATTCTTTGGATAGCAAACAGAAGATTAAAATAGGTGTAGCTTTTTCTTCCAGTAAGAAATTCCTGTTGCTGGCTGGGTTTTGCTGCAGACGTTCAGACGTACCACAGAGGCTCTTGAGATAGGATCCCCAAAATCTGGTGGGAAAGAGAAAGTGAGATTTATACTCTAATTTCCCAATGATGCCTCATCTCCCAGGATTCTGTATGATTGCATTATTTCATACTCACATCTCCTAAATATTTATTCAAAAAGAATTCTTGCATATTAGATATCTCATTCAGTGCTTACTAATAAAATTACTAAGAATACCAAAACTGTGAGCCCTGCCTTCAGGAAGCTCACCCTTGTTTAGAAACAACCACAGTGAACTACTGAAGAAAATAAATAAAAATTAAAAAGTAAAAAAAAGTAGATATCTCAGGATTTATTCTTGACCTTTTTGTTGCTTCCTCCAAGGCAGATGTTTCTTCAAACTGTGAATGTTGTTATTGTTCATTATGAGAACACGACACTGAATATAGGTCAGTGGTAGGATTTGTTGCCACATCAGGAGATAAATGACTTACTGAACAGAACTCCATCAAGGTGAAACAGAATGGGAAAACTCTCATGCTGGGATGCACATAAGGTTTTGTAACTAGAGATCAAAAAAACAAACAAACAAAAAAAAGGGAGATGGCAAAGAGCCATGGATTTCAGAGGGCACACTGTAGGTGAGGTGAGCACACACTGCAGCTTCCCATTGGCAGCTAAATTTCAGGTGGGGTCCTTGGGCCCAGTGAACTTTCTCACTGGTTTATGTACTAAGGAAAGAGAGGGGGAGAAACGGGGTTTAAGACTTAAGGGGTGACTCTCAGACTTCAAATCTGTTGAGAAAGTAGACATGGAATGATCAGAATATGGACTCTTTAACCAAGGTACACAGTCCATTTATTGAGACAGTCATCTTGGTATCACCAGCCACTTCTGTCTTTCCCTGGAGGACCTTCCAGATGCTTCTTAAAGTCAAAGGTAACAAGATCTGGACATAAACTTATATGTGCTGAAGCCGCCCAGTATAGGGAAAAGAGCGGTGGACAGAAAATAAGAAGTCATGGATGCTGGTTTTGGTTCTGTTAGCAATTAGCTATGTACCTTAGCCAGCATCACTTTGGGCCTCAGTTCTTACCAGGAAAATGAGGGTCTCCAAGACCCTTCCCAGCTCAAGTATTTCTGCTACTTTCTGCACTTTTATTTCACCTGTCAACAAAGTAAAAAGCAAATTTTACCTACTGGTATTGCTGCATTTTTATTATTTACATTTTGTGAATATTTGATAGTTAATTGGAAAAAAGAAAATTATAGATTTCTTGTCAGAGTCATCACTATTAAATCTACAGCTCTTATCAAAGCAAACGCTGGCAATTGTTGCTAAGCCTGCCTTTTGGAGCCACTCACAAATGAATACATTTTATTTTAATAGAAAACAGGAACATTTTAATTGCCTGAGCTAGGTACTTTTATTTTGTTTTATGTGTGCAGTCAGAGCCAGACCCTTGTGGATAACATTAAAAGATGGATATTCTTTTCCCTGAGCTTTGTGTGTGTGTGTGTGTAAATTACAACAATTGCTTGGGGGACTGGGCATTTGGACAGCCATAAAATAATCAAAATTTTAATGCTGTTTGGTGGCAGCCTATGACTCTGAATTAGTGGCTAGATTAACCATTCATAGGTATAAGTATTCCATTCCTAGCTAGATTTAATAGTCGTAGTCATTGGGAGGATAAATTCTCTTGGTTGGTTTGAGGGCTTAACAAAGTAATTCCTTGAATGTGAGAAAGTGACCCCAGCATTCATAAGTAGGCTTCCCTTAGGTTTAATGCTATTTCTGTAGCTTGCCAAAATAATGGTTTAAAAGTGAATTACTTATCATCCTTTACTACAAAAGAACGGGTCCATCTCCAAATCATTTAGCTGTGTTTGCCGAATTATGTGTGTTTACGTATGTTTCTAGCCATAGTCTTAAGTTTTCAGAAATATCTACAAATGCATGCTATAACTCATTCAAATAAAAATTTTATCTTGGATTTGGTCTTGGTCACTGTTTGGGAGTTTCAAATAAAATCTCAGATAAGATAAGCCTTAGTTCTATTTTGAGTTTCATTAGTTTCTCTGTCTCTGTCTTAATTACTTTAAATCTATTCTGTCACTTTAACATTTCAAACTCAACTGTTTTATGACTGTGACATATTGTCACAATATATCATGCTAATAGGCCTAATTAATTCCCAGGGAAATGTTCCTGTGGATTGTGGTAAAGTATATGATAAAGCCACCAGTTCTCAATGGGGAGATTTTTTTTTTTCAAACTTGATGTTACAACTTTTGCTGTATTATGTTTTCCTGTGTCAGAAAGTTAGTGAACATATATTAACGGCTCCAGTGCATCCATTTTCTTCACGGACCTGCTAGTTATCAGAGTGCTCGTTATCATCTGTTTAACATACAAGCAAGTATGAGAACTTGAATAATTAATTGTTATGGCTGTCCGTCTATCTAGACTCCCAGCTGCCATGAAAACGATGGCTATTGAGTGTAAGAAAATCATTATAAACACGTTGCCCACTCACTCAAGTTTCCCACCTTCAGGGGCTCAAAACAGAAAATTTTGAAAAGACATGGCAAAGTGAATAAGTCCTTAATATTTAACTTGAAACTATTTATAGTAAGTATTCCCCAAAAGTAGAATCTAAACTGTGACTCTGAGCTTTACCAATTCCTACTGTGCTTCAGTAAAGACATCAAATAGACTGTGTTCTGCAGGGCTAATGATACATTAAAGAAAGAGACTAAATGTTCCAGCTGAATCTGAAAAGCTAGAGGAACTAGGTAGCATAAGTTTCTCAAAGAAAATAATATACTCTAGGTGGCCCACAGAATGCAGCACAGTGTGACCAAAAACTCACTGGATTGGGTGCCAGGAGATTTGAGTTTGAATCCTGCCTCTGGCAATAATTTGTTTAGCTTTAGTTTTCTAAATTGGACATAATATCTACCACAAAGGTTTTTAATGAGCTAAAAGCAAAAGCCTAACAATTTATGACACAAAATAGGCACCTGATATATGTTATTTTCATCTTCTCCAAAAGCCTTTTCAGCTCCTCCACTTCATAGGCCCTTTCGTTCTTTGTATTAGGCAGAATTTCTTATCTGCACATCACATTTGGGTACGCAATCAGGCAGGCACTGACTAATAGCAATAGCCCTTCATTTTACATGAGTATCCGTTCTCTTCCTGAAACTATGTTAATTTCTTTGAGATCAGTAATCTCATCTTATTCTTGTTCTGCTCTATCTACCACTGATCCTCATAACGATATCTGTACAGTGTACTCATAAATGCTTGTTGAATTGAATGACATGTTGTCCTCATCCTTTTCTGCCCCTCATCCTGCTATTTTTTGACTACTAATTTACACATACATTTAGGGCCAGGTTAAGTTTTAAAATGTATGACATAGCCTTATCAAATTATAAATTGAAGCTTTAGCTCTACAATTATATACTTATTAAACTGGTAAACAGTTGTGCATTACTAAATTAAAACAACAATATATTTGCAAGAAAATGTATGAATAACATTGAACACTAATAATAACCTGCGGGCCCTCCAACAACAGCAGCACAAGTACTGCCTTCTCAATAGACTTTTTACAAAGTGATAAGCTCACTTTGTTCTTTACTAGAAAGATTACTTGATTTTTCTGGGTAGATTAACAGAATCGTCTCAAAAAGTGACTATACTCATATATGACTCCCCACACACTACTTCATTTAAATAAAAAACCAACAAGAAAAAGTTTTCTGCCACCCACCATATAAAGCCTACGTGCATGAGCACACTGACGCAAACAGAAGTACACTGAAACCAGGCCCTGAAACTGGGATGCTGAGTCTGCATTGGGCACGTGAATTATGTGCCCTATGTCGGCTCAGTTAGGACACCAACGAACTAGGCCCACAAAAGGGCAGGCTTATCAGAAAGAGCAATATAAGAATAATGGGCATACCAGAAGGAGAAGAAAGAGAGAAGGGAACAGAGAATATATTCAAACAAATTGTCGATGAGAACTTCCCAAATTTGTGGACAGAACTGGACCCTCGAATCCAAGAAGCAAATAGAACACCTAGTTACCTCAATCCCAACAGACCTTCTCCAAGGCACATTGTATTGAAGATGTCTAAAATCAACGACAAAGAAAGAATCCTCAAGGCAGCCAGGGAAAAGAAGACGGTAACTTACAAAGGAAAGCCCATTAGATTATCATCAGATTTTTCAGCAGAAACTCTACAAGCCAGGAGGGAGTGGAACCAAATATTCAAACTATTGAAAGAGAGAAACCATGAGCCAAGAATAATATATCCAGCAAAGATATCGTTTAGATATGAAGGAGGAATAAAGACCTTTCCAGACATACAGAAGCTGAGGGAATTTTCTAATACACGACCTGCACTACAAGAAATACTAAAGGAGGCCATTCGACCACCATCAACAGGGACAATTTGTGGCAAACAAAACTCAAAAAGGGGGAGAGTAAAGGCCTGAACCGGAATATGGGAATGGAGAAAGTAAGCGTGCTGAAGAAAATGGAATACTCTAAATATCAAACTTTCTTTTACATAAACTTAAGGGTAACCACTCAAAATAAATCCAGAATTGAAATACATACTGAAATAAAAAAAGAAACAGAGGGAAACATCATAGAATACCACCACACAGAAATAATAGACAACAACAAAAAGGCAAAGAAACAATGGAGACACAACCTTACCAGAAAACTAAGGATAGAATGACAGGAAATCCTCACATATCAATAATTACTCTAAATGTAAATGGACTGAACTCACCAATAAAAAGGCACAGAGTAGCAGATTGGATCAAAAAACTAAACCCAACCATATGCTGTCTCCAAGAGACACATCTCAGCTACAAGGACAAGCATAGACGCAAAGTGAAAGGGTGGAAATTGACACTCCAAGCAAATGGTACCCAGAGAAAATCAGGTGTAGCCATAATGATATCAGATGAAACAGACTTCAAGGTGAAAAAGATAACAAGAGACAAAGATGGACATTTCATAATGGTGAAGGGGACTGTACAACAAGAAGACATAACAGTCATCAATATTTATGCCCCCAATCAGGGAGCACCGAAATACACCAAGCAACTACTAACAGAACTAAAGGGAGAAATTGACCAAAACACAATTATACTAGGGGACTTAAATACATCATTGACAGCTATGGATAGATCATCCAAACAGAAAATAAATAACGAAATAGTAGCCCTAAATGACACATTAGATGAAATGGACATAATTGACATTTATAGAGCACTTCATCCTAAAACATCAGACTATACATTCTTTTCTAGTGTACATGGAACATTCTCAAGGATAGACCATATATTGGGACATAAAATCAGTCTCAACAAATTTAAGAAGATTGAAATCATACCATGCATATTCTCTGATCACACGGCTTTGAAATTGGATATCAACTGTAAAAAGAAAGCGGGAAAAAACACAAATACATGGAGACTAAACAACATACTTTTAAAGAAGGACTGGGTCAAAGAAGAAATTAGAGGAGAGATCAAAAGATACATTGAAACAAATGACAATGAAAATACATCCTACCAAAATTTTTGGGATGCAGCGAAAGCAGTTTTAAGAGGGAAATTTATCTCATTACAGGCCTATCTCAAGAAACAAGAAAACTCCCAAATAAATAACCTCATGTTACAGCTTAAAGAACTAGAAAAAGAAGAACAAGTAAAACCCAAGGTCAGCAGAAGAAAGGAAATAACAAAAATTAGAGCTAAATGAAATAGTGAACAAAAAGACAATAGAAAAAATTAATATGACAAAGAGCTGGTTTTTTGAAAAGATTAACAAAATTGACAAACCCTTGGCTAGACTTACTAAGATAAAAAGAGAGAAGACACTGATTAACAAAATCAGAAACGTAAAAGGGGAAGTTATCACGGACACCACAGAAATACAAAGGATCATCCAAGAATACTATGAAGGACTATATGCCACCAAATTCAACAACCTAGAAGAAATGGACAAGTTCTTAGAAACATATAGCCTTCCAAGGCTGAACCATGAAGAACTGGAAAATCTAAACAGACCGATCACCAGTAACGAAATTGAATCAGTCATCCAAAACCTTCCCAAAAGCAAAAGTCCGGGACCAGATGGCTTCACTAGTGAATTCTACCAAACCTTCAAAGAGGATCTAATACCAATTCTGCACAAACTCTTCCAAACAATTGAAGAAGAGACAGTACTCCCTAACTCATTCTATGAGGCCAACATTACCCTGATACCAAAACCTGGTAAGGACAACACAAAAAAAGAAACTACAGACCAATATCTCTAATGAATACCGATGCAAAAATCCTAAATAAAATTCTAGCAAATCGAATACAACAATGCATTAAAAAGATTATTCATCACGACCAAGTGGGGTTCATCCCCGGGGCACAAGGATGGTTCAACATACGCAAATCCATCAATGTGATACATCACATAAACAAAATAAAGGACAAAAATCATATGATTATATCAATTGATGCAGAAAAAGCATTTGACAAGATACAACATCCATTTATGATTAAAACACTTAATAAAATGGGTATAGAAGGAAAATACCTTAACATAATAAAGGCCATATATGACAAGCCCTCTGCTAATCTCATAATTAATGGAGAAAAACTGAAGCCCTTTGCTCTACGTTCAGGAACACGACAGGGATGTCCCCTATCACCTCTGCTTTTCAACATAGTGTTGGAAGTCCTTGCCAGAGCAATCAGGCAAGAGAAAGAAATAAAAGGCATCCAAATTGGGAATGAAGAAGTTAAATTATCACTCTTTGCAGATGACATGATGCTATATATAGAAAACCCTAAAGACTCCACCAAAAAGCTATTAGAAACAATCAACGAATACAGTAAAGTTGCCGGCTACAAAATCAACTCACAAAAGTCCATTGCCTTCCTATATACTAACAATGAAATCTCAGAAAAAGAAATACAAAAAACAATTCCTTTTGCAATTGCAGCAAAAAGAATAAAATACCTAGGAATAAACTTAACCAAGGATGTGAAAGACCTATATGCTGAAAACTATAAGACATTTTTGAAAGAAATTGAACAAGACACAAAGAAATGGAAAGACATTCCGTGCTCATGGATTGGAAGAATCAACATAGTTAAAATGGCCATATTACCCAAAGCAATATACAGATTCAATGCAATCCCCATCAAAATCCCAATGGCATATTTTAAAGAAATAGAACAAAAAATCATCAGATTTGTTTGGAACCACAAAAGACCCCGAATAGCCAAAGCAATCTTAAGGAAAAAGAACAATAATGGAGGTATCACACTTCCTGACTTTGGCTTGTACTACAGGGCTACAATAATCAAAACAGCATGGTATTGGCAGAAATACAGACAGATAGACCAATGGAATAGAATTGAGAACCCAGAAATAAAACCACATAAATATGGACAGATAATTTTTGACAAAGAAGCTAAAAACATACAATGGAGCAAAGACAGCCTCTTCAATAAATGGTGCTGGGAGAATTGGATAGCCACGTGCAAAAGAATGAAACTGGACTGCTATTTGTCACCATGTACCAAAGTTAATTCAAAATGGATCAAAGACTTAAGCATAAGACCTGACACAATAAACTGCATAGAAGAAAACATAGGTACTAAACTTATGGACCTTGGGTTCAAAGAGCATTTTATGAACTTGACTCCAAAGGCAATGGAAGTAAAAGCTAAAATAAACAAATGGGACTATATGAAACTTAAAAGCTTCTGCACAGCAAAAGAAACCATTGACAAAATAAAGAGGCCACCAACTGAATGGGAGAAGATTTTTGCAAACAGTGCCTCCGATAAGGGGCTAGTATCCAGAATATACAAGGAACTCATGCAACTCAACAACAAAAAGACAAACAACCCAATTGAAAAATGGGCAGAGGACTTGAAGAGACATTTCTCCAAAGAGGACATACAAATGGCAAATAGACATATGAAAAAATGCTCAACATCACTAATCATCAGAGAAATGCAAATCAAAACCACAATGAGATATCACCTCACCCCAGTCAGAATGGCTATCATCAACAAGACAAACAATAACAAATGTTGGAGAGGCTGTGGAGAAAAAGGAACCCTCATACACTGTTGGTGGGAATGCAGACTGGTGCAGCCGTTATGGAAGGCAGTGTGGAGGTTTCTCAAAGAATTACGAATAGAATTGCCATATGACCCAGCAATCCCTCTTCTGGGTATCTACCCAAAAAATCTGAAAACATTTAGAGATAAAGACACGTGTGCTCCAATGTTCATTGCAGCTTTGTTTACGGTGGCCAAGACATGGAAACAACCAAAATGTCCTTCGATAGATGAATGGATAAAGAAGTTGTGGTATATATACACAATGGAATACTATTCGGCAGTAAGAAAAGATGATATAGGAACATTTGTGACAACATGGACGGATCTTGAGAGAGTAATGCTGAGCGAAACAAGTCAGACAGAAAAAGCAGAGAACCATGTGATTTCACTGATATGTGGTATATAAACCAAAAACAACAAAAGAACAAGACAAACAAATGAGAAACAGAAACTCATAGACACAGACAATAGTTTAGTGGTTGCCAGAGGGTAACGGGGGCGGTGGGTGGGGGGTGGGAGATGAGGGTAAGGGGGATCGAATATATGGTGATGGAAGGAGAACTGACTCTGGGTGGTGAACACACAATGGGATTTATAGATGATGTAATACAGTATTGTACACCTGAAATCTATGTAATTTTACTAACAATTGTCACCCCAATAAATTTAATTAAAAAAAAAAAAAAAAAAAAAAAAAGGCAGGCTTGAGTGAGAGCCAGGCAGGGGCTTTGGAATAACAGATCATCAAATAGAAAGGGTTCCTACTCCCAACTCGTGGCAGAGGTCACCAGCAGTCCTCACCTTCCCAATGTGAAGACACTTCAATTTAAATCTTACTCTGGCACAAATAGTTGCCTATAAAAATGTGTCCCCTGTTTTCCAGAGATTAGTTTTTTCTTGGAAGGGGCTGTCCAGCCAGAAACAGTGGATTTCAGCCTCCCTTGCATCTAGGTGAAAGAGTTGGTTCTCTCCTATGGAATGTGAGTGGAAATGATGTGTGACACATCTGGGCCACGGTAGTGAAGAAGCAAGTGGCATCATCTTCTCTTTGCCCATCTGCTAGATGGGTGCCACGGACTTTAAAGTACTGGGGTACGGCCAAGCCATATAACGTATAGGGTCTGCATCTCTGAGTCACCAACTGAAAGAAAGCTGCCTGATAACCAAGATGATCCAATCTGAATGATCAGGATTAATAACTTACTATGTTAAATGACTAAAATTGGGTTATTTATTTGTTATAGCACTCTGTCATCCTAATACATTTATTGAATCTCTCTGCTGCACTGCTGATTGTGTCTTCCTTGATATTTGCTATTGCCTGTAATGATTTCATCCTCTCTTTGATTCCCCTACAATTCTGAATCCCTTTTATCCACTTGTTTTTTTTTAAAGTTGGCATCCTTAGCCCACAGCTTGTGTTCTTCCACCCCCAGGCAATCCCATTATAGCTTTAAGGCATACTCTTAATTTCCAAATTTTACCTCTTGTCTAATTGTTAGCCTGGCATATTCAAATGCCTACTGAACCTCTCTTCCTAGGTGTCTGACTGACATCTGGATTTGTTCAAAATTGAAATCAGCATTTTTCTTCCTTTCTTACCCTACCCCAAGTGCACCCTCCATGGCGGTCTCTATCTTGGTAAATGGCACCGTCATTGTCTCAGAAAACAGCACAGTAGATCATCCCAGACTCCTCGTTTTTTCTCATTTTCCATAGTCAGTGCATTACCAAGTCCAGCAAACTTTACCTGTGGAATCATGTGTGAACCCGTCTGTCCTTCCCACCCTCAACAGCACTACCCTGTTTGCCCGATTGCCTTTCGCCCAGGCCGCTCTGGGACACAGTGCTCAGTCACAGGAACTGGGGGCCTGGCAGATCTCTGTTCAAGTCTGAACTTCGCAATCGCTGTGTGATCTAAGAGCGTTAGCTAATCGCTTTAAACTCACATCTTCCCATCTGTGAGACAGGTAATACTAATAATACTTTCCAAAGGGAGCTGTTATAAGCAATGCAAAATATTAGGTATAAAGAGACCTTAAGACAGGCTGGCATAGACTGAGGGTGCCATAATGTTATCTATTTTGACTTGGACACTCAGTGCTTCCAATCTCATTTCTATGTATCCACCTTCCATAAGGGAGTGGTTTCTCTAAAATACAAATTCTGCTGTCTTCCACCCTTGTATTGTGGATGGAAAGGAAGAGATGGGTGTGAGTAATATTCAGAGATAGAACTCAAAAGAACTGGAAACTGATTGGGCTGATAATTGATAGAAATCTTACTGGAAATGACTCTAGCAAAAGATATAAATTGGATAATTTGCCTTCGTGAGTAAATTAAATGTATAAAAATATCCTTTATGTCACTTTATCTTCTCTGGATTGAACCTGCACATTAAACTCTCAAGTACTAAATTAGTAATTATCTAAATTTACCATAAACCATACTCACTGCATAATGGCCAACCTATTTGTTTACTTACAGAACATGCATGAGAGCTTAAAAATAGGATATTCAAAATTAACCAAAATTTCCTTCTAAGAGAACATAATATGAGGAATGCTCTACGTATATTTTAATTCTCATTACCATTCTTTCCACACACATCTCATCCCAGTAACATTAAAAAAAGAAAGAAAGCAAGAAAGCAAGAAAGCAAGAAAGCAAGAAAGCAAGAAAGCAAGAAAGCAAGAAAGCAAGAAAGCAAGAAAGCAAGCAAGCAAGCAAGAAAGAAAGAAAGAAAGAAAGAAAGAAAGAAAGAAAGAAAGAAAGAAAGAAAGAAAGAAAAAAGGTGGCATCCACAGGGTATCCTAAACAATGAGAACATTTGGAAAATAAGAAATACATGGGTGATTAAAGTGGAAGTAAGTTCGGGATAAAGCCAGGAGTGATTATGCAGCTACTGTGTGATTATGCAGACACTGGAGATATTCTTCACACGTTGTCTCATTTAATTTTCAAAATAAAATACCCCATAATTTATATACGTACCATACACCATGAGGAGCATATAATTCCTATTTTAAAGAAGAGGATCTCGGTGAAGTTAAACTACTGCCTGAAGTTATACAGAAAAGGTATTTATTTGCCAGGATTTGAACCTACTTTCATCTGACTTCAATGCCCACCAATATTATACTATTACAGCCTATATATCCAAACTATTTTTTAAAAGGTCTACAAAATTATGTTTTTTACTACTCCGTAGTCAAGTGTGCATATGTGATCAAACAAACAAAAGAATACGTTATGGATGGCCACTTCTCATACTGTCGCATTATTTGTGTCTACATGGGAGTTGATCCTATGAAACACATGAACTTCTCTGAGAAAGAAACTAGTCATAAAAGCCCCCATAAGCACCAATTACACACATACAGGTCCCAGTGGGATCACCCTCCGTTCCTCATACCCTTCCCACTTGATAAAATAAACATCCCCTAGTTTCCTCTAATTTGAGCTGCAGGCTCTTTGGAGAGTAAACTCACATTATTCTATATCTGTGCCATAAGGAGAAGGAGTTCTATAAAGCAGCCGAAAACAAACGATTGGTGAATAATTTTTTTTTTTAATCAGATTCTTTCTAAGACACTGAGCTGAGTCTCTAGGACTAGCTCCTACTAAATCTATTCACAATTAAAAAATAAAAAATAAAAACCCACCCAGCTAGTAGTATTGAACTGTGCCTTAATTAGGGCAGCCAAGAATGTCTTGTATAATTAACTGGGCTTTGTTTATAATTATTTCCTTGTGGTTAGAACTATTTTCTGCATGTAACTGGGGCAATGCTAATAGTCACGCTAAACTTTGATTTTCATATGAGAGTACCTAAAGGACAGGCAGAAAAAACAAGGTCAGACCTGAGAAAGCAAAACCAAAAGACATGAAACACAGGATCTCTTCCTACCCTCTGTTTTACCTCAGGAAGTTTTTCCTGCAAAATTATCCTGAGCAGGCTGTATCCAATCTCTAAACTAAATGTGTTAGCGCCTATGAACAGCCCTCTGTAAATAGTCACCCTGTCCATGGACTTTGATAATTACTCTCTCCTCTTATCTCTTGTTTCCAAGGTTGGTAACAGAGCACTGTTGTCATGTTTGCCCAAAATGCTATGTTATCTCTTCTGGTTACCCTACACCCTACCAAACTTTGTAAATAGTCTTTATTAAACCTTCCTCAAATTATCATAATCATAATTTGAGTGTAACCTGGCTATTTGAGTATTACTGGTTAGCAAAATTGACACAGCCTGGATTTATTTATAACACCATGTACTCCTACCCATGCCCTTTCCCTTGTATTCTAGAAGACTATAGGACTGATAGGATTCTTAGTTATAAAGCATTTGGAAATTCACTGAATGCGTAATTAATCAATACTATACAATGTATAGAGTGTGGCTGGGTGGACTCAGTGTTCTTTGGCCAAATATGATTGTTTAGTTATGCTGAATAACAACAGGAATTTTATAGATACTGACAAAGTAGGAATTATTTTTATTTTTCCTATAATTTTGCTAATTGTGGTTGGTATGATGGTATAACACTTTAAAAACTTTTAATAAGTTCTTAATACAATCCTTCTGTTTGATGTTTCAGATATACTTCCTTAAAAAGAGAGGTCAACTTCCGGAAAAATGGCGGAGTGAGGTGAGCCTCTGTAAAGCTCCCCTGGAATTTACAAAGAATCGAACAACAAAAACTCCACAAAGGACTCCCTGCACAGCAGACAGGCAACACGAAGAGGCCCACTACTGACTGAAATCACCTACAGGTGGGAGATTCCCGCGAGTGGAGGGAGGAGGAAAGGGAGAAGCGCGCGGAGACGGAGCCGCGCGGGCGCAGGACGCAGACCTCGCTCAGTGCGCCGAGCTCGCTGCTTCCCGGAACTACCGCAGCTGCGGGAGATCGGACTGCTAGGGCTCCGCCAGGGCTCCACAGGGCTGAGGGGACAGCATATAACACGGCTGAACCCAACGCTCACGGCAGAGACCTCGGAGAAAAGACTGAGGGAAAAAGGCTGAAAACGGTGGTTTAAGCCCGCACTGCCGAGCAGAGAACGGAGCCTTAGGCACTGAGACTAGCCGCCCCCTCCCTCCCCTCCCAGAGCTCGCCCCGCCCCCACCTGCCCGGTGCTAGAAGCGAAACAGTAGCAGTGTCAGATCAAAACAACAGAAAATTTGCTGTTTTGAGAACTGTGGGCCGCAAACACAAATTCACAGCCCAACTAGTTCCAGCAAAGGGGAGTGAGCTGTGGAAGCAGGACCGGCTGTGGTGGTGGTCGCCGCCATTGCTCTGGGCCACCTCTCACAGCTCACCCCGCCCCTGGCCCCACCTATCTGGGCGGATCCCTGCAGGAGTAAACAGAACTGCTGAAACATATGGGCTCTGAATCAGGAGCTGGAAGAGCTTTGGAACATCAAAAGCTCTCTGCATACCCACTGGGACACTGCGCCCTGTGACCTAGACGAACTATTAACAGAGGAGAAGCCCGTCTCCCAGGGAATCCCCCCATTGTGTGAGAAGTTGGAATAGTGCAGAGAAAACATAGCACTACTGTGTGGGAGAAGAAAAATAAGTTGCAGTTGGAGAAATAATAAAACATTCTACCAATAAGTACTGGCAAACAAAAGAAAGGCTGCTTTCTATCAACCTGTTGCAGAAGTCACTCCTGTAGATGTCTAGGAAGAGAAATAGTAAACCAGTAATCGCCATGAATAACCAAGGCAACAAGATAGCACAGAAAGAAAGTGAAAAATCTCCAGACAAGGCACTTAAAGATACAGAAATATGTGACTTAAATGACAGAGAATTCAAGATTGCAGTTCTGAAAAAACTCAACGAGATACAAGAAAACACAGATAGGCAGTTAAAGGAACTCAGAAACTCAATCAAAGAACAGCATGAGCATTTTACAAAAGAGATTGAAATCTTAAAAAAGAACCAAATAGAATTTCTGGAGATTAAGAACTCAATAGAAGAAATTAAGAATGAAATAACCAGCTTAGGTAGTAGAGTTGACCAGATGGAGCAAAGAATCAGTGACATCGAAGACAGAAACCAGGAAATGACACAAATAGAAGAAGAAAGAGACTTGAGACTTAAAAGAAATGAAAAAACTCTACAAGAACTTTCTGACTCCATCAGAAAGAGCAATATAAGAATAATGGGCATACCAGAAGGAGAAGAAAGAGAGAAGGGAACAGAGAATATATTCAAACAAATTGTCGATGAGAACTTCCCAAATTTGTGGACAGAACTGGACCCTCGAATCCAAGAAGCAAATAGAACACCTAGTTACCTCAATCCCAACAGACCTTCTCCAAGGCACATTGTATTGAAGATGTCTAAAATCAACGACAAAGAAAGAATCCTCAAGGAAGCCAGGGAAAAGAAGACGGTAACTTACAAAGGAAAGCCCATTAGATTATCATCAGATTTTTCGGCAGAAACTCTACAAGCCAGGAGGGAGTGGAACCAAATATTCAAACTATTGAAAGAGAGAAACCATGAGCCAAGAATAATATATCCAGCAAAGATATCGTTTAGATACGAAGGAGGAATAAAGACCTTTCCAGACATACAGAAGCTGAGGGAATTTTCTAATACACGACCAGCACTACAAGAAATACTAAAGGAGGCTATTCGACCACCATCAACAGGGACAATTTGTGGCAATCACAACTCAAAAAGGGGGAGAGTAAAGGCCTGAACCGGAATATGGGAATGGAGAAAGTAAGCGTGCTGAAGAAAATGGAATACTCTAAATATCAAACTTTCTTTCACATAAACTTAAGGGTAACCACTCAAAATAAATCCAGAATTGAAATATATACTGAAATAAAAGAAGAAACAGAGGGAAACATCATAGAATACCACCACACAGAAGTAATAGACAACAAAAAGGCAAAGAAACAATGGAGACACAACCTTACCAGAAAACTAAGGATAGAATGACAGGAAATCCTCACATATCAATAATCACCCTAAATCTAAATGGACTGAACTCACCAATAAAAAGGCACAGAGTAGCAGATTGGATCAAAAAACTAAACCCAACCATATGCTGTCTCCAAGAGACACATCTCAGCTACAAGGACAAGCATAGACGCAAAGTGAAAGGGTGGAAATTGACACTCCAAGCAAATGGTACCCAGAGAAAATCAGGTGTAGCCATAATGATATCAGATGAAACAGACTTCAAGGTGAAAAAGATAACAAGAGACAAAGATGGACATTTCATAATGGTGAAGGGGACTGTACAACAAGAAGACATAACAGTCATCAATATTTATGCCCCCAATCAGGGAGCACCAAAATACACCAAGCAACTATTAACAGAACTAAAGGGAGAAATTCACCAAAATACAATTATACTAGGGGACTTAAATACATCATTGACAGCTATGGATAGATCATCCAAACAGAAAATAAATAACGAAATAGTAGCCCTAAATGACACATTAGATGAAATGGACATAATTGACATTTATAGAGCACTTCATCCTAAAACATCAGACTATACATTCTTTTCTAGTGTACATGGAACATTCTCAAGGATAGACCATATATTGGGACATAAAATCAGTCTCAACAAATTTAAGAAGATTGAAATCATACCATGCATATTCTCTGATCACAAGGCTTTGAAATTGGATATCAACTGTAAAAAGAAAGCGGGAAAAAACACAAATACATGGAGACTAAACAACATACTTTTAAAGAAGGACTGGGTCAAAGAAGAAATTAGAGGAGAGATCAAAAGATACATTGAAACAAATGACAATGAAAATACATCCTACCAAAATTTTTGGGATGCAGCGAAAGCAGTTTTAAGAGGGAAATTTATCTCATTACAGGCCTATCTCAAGAAACAAGAAAACTCCCAAATAAATAACCTCATGTTACACCTTAAAGAACTAGAAAAAGAAGAACAAGTAAAACCTAAGGTCAGCAGAAGAAAGGAAATAACAAAAATTAGAGCAGAACTAAATGAAATAGAGAACAAAAAGACAATAGAAAAAATTAATATGACAAAGAGCTGGTTTTTTGAAAAGATTAACAAAATTGACAAACCCTTGGCTAGACTTACTAAGATAAAAAGAGAGAAGACACTGATTAACAAAATCAGAAACGTAAAAGGGGAAGTTATCACGGACACCACAGAAATACAAAGGATCATCCAAGAATACTATGAAGGACTATATGCCACCAAATTCAACAACCTAGAAGAAATGGACAAGTTCTTAGAAACATATAGCCTTCCAAGGCTGAACCATGAAGAACTGGAAAATCTAAACAGACCGATCACCAGTAACGAAATTGAATCAGTCATCCAAAACCTTCCCAAAAGCAAAAGTCCGGGACCAGATGGCTTCACTAGTGAATTCTACCAAACCTTCAAAGAGGATCTAATACCAATTCTGCACAAACTCTTCCAAACAATTGAAGAAGAGACAGTACTCCCTAATTCATTTTATGAGGCCAACATTACCCTGATACCAAAACCTGGTAATGACAGCACAAAAAAAGAAAACTACAGACCAATATCTCTAATGAATACCGATGCAAAAATCCTAAATAAAATTCTAGCAAATCGAATACAACAATGCATTAAAAAGATTATTCATCACGACCAAGTGGGGTTCATCCCCGGGGCACAAGGATGGTTCAACATACGCAAATCCATCAATGTGATACATCACATAAACAAAATAAAGGACAAAAATCATATGATTATATCAATTGGTGCAGAAAAAGCATTTGACAAGATACAACATCCATTTATGATTAAAACACTTAATAAAATGGGTATAGAAGGAAAATACCTTAACATAATAAAGGCCATATATGACAAGCCCTCTGCTAATCTCATAATTAATGGAGAAAAACTGAAGCCCTTTGCTCTACGTTCAGGAACACGACAGGGATGTCCCCTATCACCTCTGCTTTTCAACATAGTGTTGGAAGTCCTTGCCAGAGCAATCAGGCAAGAGAAAGAAATAAAAGGCATCCAAATTGGGAATGAAGAAGTTAAATTATCACTCTTTGCAGATGACATGATGCTATATATAGAAAACCCTAAAGACTCCACCAAAAAGCTATTAGAAACAATCAACGAATACAGTAAAGTTGCCGGCTACAAAATCAACTCACAAAAGTCCATTGCCTTCCTATATACTAACAATGAAATCTCAGAAAAAGAAATACAAAAAACAATTCCTTTTGCAATTGCAGCAAGAAGAATAAAACACCTAGGAATAAACTTAACCAAGGATGTGAAAGACCTATATGCTGAAAACTATAAGACATTTTTGAAAGAAATTGAAGAAGACACAAAGAAATGGAAAGACATTCCGTGCTCATGGATTGGAAGAATCAACATAGTTAAAATGGCCATATTACCCAAAGCAATATACAGATTCAATGCAATCCCCATCAAAATCCCAATGGCATATTTTAAAGAAATAGAACAAAAAATCATCAGATTTGTTTGGAACCACAAAAGACCTCGAATAGCCAAAGCAATCTTAAGGAAAAAGAACAATAATGGAGGTATCACACTTCCTGACTTCGGCTTGTACTACAGGGCTACAATAATCAAAACAGCATGGTATTGGCAGAAAAACAGACAGATAGACCAATGGAATAGAATTGAGAACCCAGAAATAAAACCACATAAATATGGACAGATAATTTTTGACAAAGAAGCTAAAAACATACAATGGAGCAAAGACAGCCTCTTCAATAAATGGTGCTGGGAGAATTGGATAGCCACGTGCAAAAGAATGAAACTGGACTGCTATTTGTCACCATGTACCAAAGTTAATTCAAAATGGATCAAAGACTTAAGCATAAGACCTAATACAATAAACTGCATAGAAGAAAACATAGGTACTAAACTTATGGACCTTGGGTTCAAAGAGCATTTTATGAACTTGACTCCAAAGGCAATGGAAGTAAAAGCTAAAATAAACGAATGGGACTATATGAAACTTAAAAGCTTCTGCACAGCAAAAGAAACCATTGAGAAAATAAAGAGGCCACCAACTGAATGGGAGAAGATTTTTGCAAACAGTGCCTCCGATAAAGGGCTAGTATCCAGAATATACAAGGAACTCATGCAACTCAACAACAAAAAAACAAACAACCCAATTGAAAAATGTGCAGACGACTTGAAGACACATTTCTCCAAAGAGGACATACAAATGGCAAATAGACATATGAAAAAATGCTCAACATCACTAATCATCAGAGAAATGCAAATCAAAACCACGATGAGATATCACCTCACCCCAGTCAGAATGGCTATCATCAACAAGACAAATAGTAACAAATGTTGGAGAGGCTGTGGAGAAAAAGGAACCCTCATACACTGTTGGTGGGAATGCAGACTGGTACAGCCGTTATGGAAGGCAGTGTGGAGGTTTCTCAAAGAATTACGAATAGAATTGCCATATGACCCAGCAATCCCTCTTCTGGGCATCTACCCAAAAAATTTGAAAACATTTAGAGATAAAGACACATGTGCTCCAATGTTCATTGCAGCTTTGTTTACGGTGGCCAAGACATGGAAACAACCAAAATGTCCTTCGATAGATGAATGGATAAAGAAGTTGTGGTATATATACACAATGGAATACTATTCGGCAGTAAGAAAAGATTATATAGGAACATTTGTGACAACATGGATGGATCTTGAGAGAGTAATGCTGAGCGAAATAAGTCAGACAGAAAAAGCAGAGAACCATGTGATTTCACTGATATGTGGTATATAAACCAAAAACAACAAAAGAACAAGACAAACAAATGAGAAACAGAAACTCATAGACAAAGACAATAGTTTAGTGGTTGCCAGAGGGTAAGGGGGGCGGGGGGTGGGGGGTGGGAGATGAGGGTAAGGGGGATCGAATATATGGTGATGGAAGGAGAACTGACTCTGGGTGATGAACACACAATGGGATTTATAGATAATGTAATACAGAATTGTACACCTGAAATCTATGTAATTTTACTAACAATTGTCACCCCAATAAATTTAATAAAGTAAAATAAAAAAAAAAAAAAGAGAGGTCAAGGAAAAGGAAATAGAATAGAAATAAGGAAAACTGAGTTCTATTAAATGTATGACTTTTTTATCTCTATGGGGTTTGGGGCAATTTGTTAGGTACCTAGGTTTCTTCCTTCAGGTATGGCATAGTCCAGTGTGGGAGACAGATTGCTACAGGTATAACAAAGAGTGAAATTAATTTTTTTTAGTAGTAAAAGTAGTTTTAAATGGAATGACAGAGAGGGTAACCGTGAAGGCAAATCTGGAGGGAGACTGTCAGGTGGATCAAGTAAAGGATGAGATTCCAGACAGAAGAAGAGCAGTATCAAGGACAAGGAGAGCAGTATCAAAAAAAATAACTGGAATGTACAAGAATTGTGAATAGTTTGTTACACAAAATAAAGGACAGTATTTTTAGTAGTGGGAATTTAAACAGCATAAGGTTCAAAAGGAAGAATATCTGAGGATGAGACTAGAAAGCTCAGAGATGGTAAAATAATAAAGTTCTTAAAAAACCAATACAGTTTAATAAAATCTCCAAAAGGATTTGGACTTTATTCTATAGTTAATGATAAGCGTATGAGTTTATTTTTAACAGAATGGTGTGACTAAATCTGTTTTTAGGAAATATAATTTCAGAGGGAGCAGATTAAGACCAAGAAAACATTAGAAGTCTAATTAGTCATGTAAGCCTAGACAAAAAGTCAAAGTCAAAAGCAAGGTCTGTGAAAGAACTAAATAAATTGGTAAACATTGAGAAAACTGACCAATGGAAAGTGACAGAAGACACAAAAACTCATTATTAGTAATTAAAAAGGGAACAGAACTAAAAATTTTCTATAAACATTAAAAAAATCAAAGTGTTGTCCAATAAATTGGATAATTTAAGTGAAGTGAATAAATTACTTAAAAAACACAATTTAAAAAACTGATACAAGGAGAAATAGAAAATCTGCATAGTCTGATTCTGTTAAAGAAATTGATTTTGTATTGGAAGATCTTCCCACATAGAAATCTTTAAGTAAAGATAGCTTTATTGGTGAATATTTCCAGACAGTTAAAGAAGAAATAACACAAATTCTTCCAAAAAAATTATTTTGTCAGTGCAATGAAACAAGAAAAAAGAAAAGACATAATAATTAAAAAGTACATAATAACAAAACTGTCATTATTAATAAATCACATAATGGTGAACTTAGAAATTAAAAAATAACCTTCATAAGTAAAGTTGTTAAGTAAAATTAGTAGAGTCAATATATAAACACTAATTGTATTTCTTCACACTAGCTCCCCAAAAGAACAATTTTAATGATACTGTTATTAAAAATAGCATCAAAACACCATAATTTTAGAAATAAATCTAACAAAATTATGTAAGACCACTACACAGAAAATTATAAAACATTGCGAGAAATTAAAGAAGACCTAAACAAATGGACTGATATACCATGTTTCTGGATCAGAAGTTTCAATGTTGTAGAGATGTCCATTCTCCCCAAATTGATTCAATGCAATCGTATCAAATATCCAGCATGTTTTTGTTTGAATGTGGGAAAAATTACACAAAAAATCTAAAAATTTATATGTAAATTCAAAGGATAAAGAAAGAGAATCAAGACAATCTTAAAGCATAAAGATTATAAAGTTACAATTAAGATAAGGCAGTATATAGACAAATGCAGTCAATAAGTCTAGTAAAACAGAATTGAGCCCAGAAACAGATTATACATATACAGTCCCTTGAAATTTGATGAAGGTGATACTACAATCCAGTGGATAAAGAATAGTCTTCATAATAAATTTTGCTAGGTCAACTGGATATTTATATCAGGAAAATATTCATCTTAATCCCTTCCCTATACCAAACATAAAGGTCAATAGCAGATGATTGTAGACATAAATGGAAGGTTAGAATACAAACACTTTTAGAAAATATAAGAGAACATTTTTTATGACATTGGGATAGGCACAGATTTCTTAAACAGAACATAAAAAGTACTAACCAAAAAGGAAAAGATTAATATATTGAACTACATTTAAATTAAGAACTTCCATTTATCAAATATACCATTAATAGCATGAAAATTCAAGTCACCAAGTAGGAGAAAATACTTCCAAAATATGTGTCCATCAAAAAACTCATACCTGGAATATATAAAGAACTGCTACCTATCAATTAAGAAAATATAGACAAAATGATATAAAAATGGGCAAGACATTACAAAATGGATATGCAAGTGGCAATGAATATGTGAAAAGATGTTCAGTTTTTATAGTTATCAAGGATATGTAAATAAAAACCACAGTGATATCTATCTATCTATCTATCTATCTATCTATCTATCTATCTATCTATCATCTATCTATCTCTTTATTTCTATCTATATCTATCTGTATCAATATCTATGTCTCTGTCTGTCTATATCTATATCTATATCTATATCTATATCTATATCTATATCTATATCTATCTATATCTATATCATCTATCCTTGCTAGAATAGCTGAAATATGATGGGCTGATTTGTCAAGAACTTGGATGACTGGAATTCTGCTAAATTGCTGGTTGGTGTGTTTATTGGCACAACCACTTTGGAAATTGACGACATGAACTGAAATTGATCATACATATACCTTGTAATTCAGTGATTCTATTCTTAGAGATTTACCCATAAAACGTACATGGACATGAAGATGAAAAGACATATATAAGCTCCTAGCAGCACAATTTATACTTGTCAGAACCTACAAACACTCAAATATCCATTTTTTATCCATAGAATGGATAAAACATGGCATATTCATGGAATAGAATACTAGAAAGCAATGAAAATAGATAAATAAATTTCACAAACATAATACTCAACAAAAAAAGCCAGACACCAAAGAGAACATTGCATTATTTCATCATATAAAGTTCAAAAAGTAGGTAATACTAATCTAATACACAGTGATGAAAATCAGGATAGCAGTTTCTTTTGGCGCAGCGATTGAACGAATATGTGAGGAATGCTTCTGTGGTCAGTAGTCACAAATCATTTTATCATGTGGATAGTTTTTCATAGATTTGTTCACATTATGAAAAGTCATTCAGCTGTGAACTTGTGATTCACTCACTTTGTTGCATATATGTGGTACTTCAGTAAAAATTCTTTTATTAAATAGATGAATGAATTATTCAATAATTAAATAAGAATTGGTTCATACAAAAGAGATTCTATAGTAACTGGTATCATAAAATCAAGGGAGAAGTGAATTTCAAGAATAAACAAGTGGTGAACAATGCCAACTGCTGAAAAGGGGGAGGCCCTTTAAAAGTGCACTAGCTAGAGAAGGTCCAAGATGGCAGAAGAGGTAAATGCTCTGCTTGCTGCCTCCCAGGATCACACTAAAATTATAACTAAATTATAGAACAATCAACCTCAAACATCATCTGAAGACTAGCTAAACGGAACCCCTATAAGGATTTAAAGAATAAGCCAATTGAGACAGGTAGGAGGGGTAGAGATGCAAAACAGGCTGACCTCAAACCCACAGGTAATAGCTAAGCACTGGGAGGGACACATAGGTGCCAGAAGGAGCCCTGGAAGGGAGAGGGGTCCCATCCCCAACAGCCTGTGGGTCCTGTGCTGGGAAAAGGAGTTCCCACAACATCTGGCAGTGAAAATCATCTAGGACTCAGTCTGTCTGTCCTGGTGAGATGGAAGGCAGCTGGAAACCCAGATGTCCTCTTAAAGGGCTCACACACAAATCATTTGCAAACACTCTCCTCATCTTCAGTGGAGGGGCAGCAATTGAGAGGCTCTAGAGACATACGGAGAAAGACTGAGTTGCCTGGTTTTGAGTCAAGGGCTGGAGGAATAGCTGCCATTGTCCCTGTGTGGAGCCTGCCTCATGTGTAACCTACAGGTGGTTGCCATCATTCCTGTGTTGAATCCTCCCTCAAAGGGCCAAATCTGAGACCACATAGGTCTGGTAAAATCTTCTTGTGCACACCACCTTGGTGATGCCCTGGGACCCTGCCCTGCCCAGCTAGTGCTGCATCACCCAAGGCACTCTCAGCTACTCGGCAGCAGACTCTGTCCGACAAGCTGCGGAAGCCTTTTACAGCCTGGGGAACTTTCTGTGGTGAACAGTAAGCCACAGCTAGGCAGCCCTGGAACATCTGCAGACCTGAGGCAAGCAGTGGCTGGCTGCAGTGTTCTCAGGACATTATTGCAGAATGATCACAGGCTTGGCACCAGAGCAAGAATTGAATCTGCATTAACTTTGTAAAAACCACCACCCACACCTCTTGACTCCCTGGGACCTTGCCCCGCCCAGCTAGTGTTGCATTCCCAGAGGCACCCTTGGCTTCTGGGCAGCCAGCCCTGCCCCATAAGCTGTGGAAGACTTTTAGAGCAGCAGAAGGCCCACGGCAGCCTGGGCAATATTCAGTGAGGGGCAATCAGCCAAAGCTCATGCTGCAGCCTCTCTTGGGGAGCTCTAGGGGATCTGTGGGCCTAAGGTGAGAGTGGTCAGCTATAGTGCTCTTAGGGCATTTTGCGAAGTGGTCACAGGTCTGGCACTGGTGCAAGAGCTGAAACTACATTAATTCTGTAAAAACCACTGGGTACACCCAGTGATGTCCTGGAAATCTGCCCCACACAGCTAGTGTTGCAATGCCAAGTGTACTCTCAACACCGGGTCAACAAGACTGACCCACACCCTAAGGAGGCTCTTCCAACAAATGAGCCTTATGGGCAGCCAGCAGGTGGCAACAGGCCTAGGGGGCCTGGACCATTTGCTAAGCTGACCCAAGCCTAATACTGGTGGCAGTTGGCCTCAGCTTACAACAAGGCCATACCCCCACACCTCCAGGGCCAGCACAGGCAGCAACCAGCCACATATAGCATTGTAGCTCCCACCAGGTAGCTCTGGGTCAGTCACAGACAAGGCTGAAATTGTTCTGCATGGAAGTTCCTTCCAAGAGACACCAGGAACAACATGCCCAGAGACCAGCTTCAGACTACACCAGAGCACTATCCAACTAGCCCCACAAGCAGCAAACCCAAAGGATCATCTCGATAGTCACCAGAGCCCACTGGGACAAATACTACTCTGAGGGGTCAGTCTCCACACAGTGGCTCATACTCTGTGGGTGGACAGCCAGTCAGCTTAAGAGTCAACCCCACCTACTGATGCACCAAAAGCAATCAGGCTCATCTACAACAGGAGAACACACACACAACACACACAAGGGACACTCCTGGAATACACACACAGGTGATCAGGGAGACTGCACCACTGGACCACACAGAACACATACTAAATAAGGCCACCCAGCAAGACTGAGTGACATGGGAGATCAACCTAATACATAGAAGCAAACACAAAGAGACAGTCAGATGAGGAAAAACAGAAACATACTCCAAATAAAAAAATATGAGAAACCTCTAGGAAAAGAACTAAATGAAATGGAGGAACCAATTTACCAGAGACAGAATTTAAAACGTTGGTTATAAGAATGCTTGAAGAACTTAGTGAGAACTTCAACAAAGAGATAATAAAATCCACCCCTACTACACCATAAATAAGGACATAGAAACCATAAAAAAGAACCAGTCAGAAATAAAGAATACAATAACTGAAATGAAGAATACACTAGAAGGAATCTAGATGAATAATTACTTGGAATCTAGGTGAAGCAGAGGATTGAATCAGCAATCTAGAAGACAAGGTAGCAGAAAA
Source organism: Rhinolophus sinicus (assembly GCF_057876585.1). Taxonomy (NCBI): domain Eukaryota; kingdom Metazoa; phylum Chordata; class Mammalia; order Chiroptera; family Rhinolophidae; genus Rhinolophus; species Rhinolophus sinicus. Next base: position 33,935,725 of record NC_142507.1, read on the forward strand.
CACCCAATTGAAACAACAAAAAGAAAAAGAATAATTAAAAATGAAGATAGTTTAGGGGATTTGGGGACAAAATCAAGCGTAACAACATTCACATCATAGGAGTAGTAGAAGGAGAAGAGAGGGAACAAGGAACTGAGAACCTATTTGAAGAAATAATGACTGAAAATTTCCCTAACTTGGTAAAGGAAATAAACGTAAAAGCCCAAGAAGTGCAGAGAGGCCCAAACAAGATGAACCCAAACAGGCCCACACCAAGACACAACATAATTAAAATGGCAAAGGTTAAAGACAAAGAGATAATCCTAAAATCAGCAAGAGAAACCAACCAGGTATTATAAGGGATCTCCCATAAGACTGTCAGCTGATTTCTCAACAGAAACTCTGCAGGCCCGAAGGGAGTGGCAGGAAATATGCAAAGTGATGAAAAGCAAGGGTCTATAACCAAGACTACTCTACCCAGCAATGCTATCATTTACAATTAAAGGAGATAAAGAGCTTCATAGACAAGAAAAAGCTAAAGGTATTCATTATCGCCAAGCCAGTGTTACAAGAAATGTTAAAAGAACTTCTTTAAGAAGAAAAAGAGGGAAAAAAGGACAGGTCAAAAATATGAATAACAAAATGGCAATAACTATGTACCTATCAATAATCACTTTAAATGTAAATCGGTTAAATGCTCCAATCAAAAGACATAGGGTAGCTGAATAGATAAGAAAACAAGACCCATGCTTGTGATATCTATAAGAGACCCACCTCTGATCAAAAGACACACATAGACTCAAAGTAAAGGGATAGAAAAAAGTACTTCACACAAACGGAAATGAGAAAAAATCTGAGGTAGCAATACTTATACCAGACAAAGTAAATTTTAAAATCAAAGCTATAATAAGAGATGAAGGATATTATATGATGATAAAGAGATTGATCCAACAAGAGGACATCACCCTAGTAAACATCTATGAAACCAACGTAGTAGACCCTAAATATATAAAGCAAATATTGACAGTCATAAAGGCAGAGATCAACAGTAACACAATCATAGTAGGGGACTTTAACACCCCCACTGACACCAATGGTGAGATCTAGATCTTCCAGACAGAAATTCAACACAGAAACAGCGGCTTTAAATGATACACTAGACCAGATTGACTTAATTGATATTTTTAGAGCCTTTCACCCCAAAGCAACAGAATATACATTCTTTTCAAGTGCAAATGGAACTTATTCCAAGATAGACCACATGTTAGGCCACAAAACAAGTCTCAAAACATTTAAGAAAACTGAAATCATATCAAGCGTCTTCCCTGATTACAATGGTATGAAACTAGAAATCAATTACAAGAAAAAACAGAAAAAACAAACAATCACATGGAGGTTAAATAACATGCTACTAAATAATGAGTGGATCGACAATGAGACTTGGGAAAGCATAAAAAGATACTTTGAGAGAAACAAGAATGAAAACAAAATGATGCAAAATCTTTTGGACACAGTGAAAGCAGTCCTAAGAAGGCAATTCATAGCAATACAGGCCTATCTCAAAAGACAAGAAAAATCTCAAATAAGCAGTCTAACTGTATGCCTATGGGAACTGGAAAAAGAACGGCAAACAAAGCCCAAAATGAGTACAAGGAAGGAAATTATAAAGATCAGAGCAGAAAGAAATAAAATAGAGACTAAAAAAAAAAAATAATGCAAACGATCAATGAAACCTGGTTTTTTGAAAAGATAAACAAAATTGACAAGCCATTAACCAGATTCATCAAGAAAAAAAACAAGAAGATCCAATAAATAAATCAGAAATGAAGGAAGAGGAGAGACAATGGACACCACAGAAATACCAAAAAAAATTAGGAAAATACTACAAGCAATTACATGCTAACAAATTAAACAATCTGGAAGAAATAGATAAATTCCTAGAAGCATATAATATTCCATGGCTGAATCAAGAAGAAACAGAAAATGTGAACTGACGAATTACTACTAATGAAATTTAATCAGCAATCAACAAGCTCCTAACAAGTAGAAGTCCTGGACCAGATGATTTCACAGGTTAATTTTACCAACTAGTCAAAAAGGAATTAACACCTATTCTTCTCAAACTATTACAAAAATTCAAGATCAGAGAAGGCTCCCAAATTCATTTTATAAGGCCACTGTTACCCTATTCCAACATCAGACAAAGACGTTACAAAAAAAGAAAACTATAGGCTGATATCCCTAATTAACATCGATGTAAAAAAATCCTCAACAAAATATTAACAAACTGAATTGAGCAATACATTTAAAAGATCATACACCACAATCAAGTGGGATTCATTCCTGGTATGCAAGGTTGGTTCAATATCTGCAAATCAATTGATGTGATATATCACATAAACAAAATGAAAAGTAAAAATTTTATGGTCATATTAATAGATACAAAACAAACAAACAAACATTTGACAAAATCCAGCATTCATTTATGACAAAAACTCTCAGTAAAGAGGGAACATACCTCAACATAATATAGACCGTGTATGACAAATCCACAACTAATATTATACTCAATGGGAAAAAGATAAAAGCATTTTCCTTAAGATCAGGAATAAAACAAAGATATCCACTTTCACCACTTCTATTCAACATAGTACTGGAAGTCCTGGCCACAGCAATCAGACAAAGAAAGAAGGAAGGAAGGAAGGGAGGAAGGAAGGAAAGAAGGAAGGAAGGAAGGAAGGAAGGAAGGAAGGAAGGAAGGAAGGAAGGAAGGAAGGAAGAGAAAGGGAGAGAAAATAAAAAGAAGTAGAAGCATCCAAATGGGAAAGAAAGAAGTAAAACTGTCACTATTTGCAGATGACATTAGACTATATAAAAAGAACCCTAAAGATTCCACCAGAAAACTATTTGAACTGATAAATTAATTTAATAAAGTAGCAGGATACAAAATTAATATTCAGAAATCAGTTGCATTTTCATAGACCAATAGTGAACTACCAGGATAAAAAATTAAGAAAACAGTCCCATTTACTATCGCATTAAAAAAAAAAAAGGACTTCCGGAAAAATGGCGGCGTGAGGTGAGCCTCTGTAAAGCTCCCCTGGAATTTACAACGAATCGAACAACAAAAACTCCACAAAGGACTCCCTGCACAGCACACAGGCAACATGAAGAGGCCCACTAGCGACTGAAATCACCTACAGGTGGGAGATTCGCGCGAGTGGAGGGAGGAGGAAAGGGAGAAGTGCGCGGAGACGGAGACGCGCGGGCGGAGGACGTAGACCTCGCTCAGTGCGCCGAGCTCGCTGCTTCCCAGAACTACCGCAGCTGCGGGAGAGGGAAGAACTCAGACTGCTAGGGCTCCGCCAGGGCTCCACAGGGCTGAGGGGACAGCATATAACACGGCTGAACCCAACGCTCACGGCAGAGACCTCGGAGAAAAGACTGAGGGAAAAAGGCTGAAAACGGTGGTTTAAGCCCGCACTGCCGAGCAGAGAACGGAGCCTTAGGCACTGAGACTAGCCGCCCCCTCCCTCCCCTCCCAGAGCTCGCCCCGCCCCCACCTGCCCGGTGCTAGAAGCGAAACAGTAGCAGTGTCAGATCAAAACAACAGAAAATTTGCTGTTTTGAGAACTGTGGACTGCAAACACAATTTCACAGCCCAACTAGTTCCAGCAAAGGGGAGAGAGCTGTGGAAGCAGGACCGGCTGTGGTGGTGGTTGCCGCCATTGCTCTGGGCCACCTCTCACAACTCACCCCGCCTCTGACCCCACCTATCTGGGCGGATCCCTGCAGGAGTAAACAGAACTGCTGAAACCTACGGGCTCTGAATCAGGAGCTGGAAGAGCTTTGAAACATCAAAAGCTCTCCGCATACCCACCGGGACACTGCGCCCTGTGACCTAGACGAACTATTAACAGAGGAGAAGCCCGTCTCCCAGGGAATCCCCCCATTGTGTGAGAAGTTGGAATAGTGCAGAGAAAACATAGCACTACTGTGTGGGAGAAGGAAAATAAGTTGCAGTTGGAGAAATAATAAAACATTCTACCAACAAGTACTGGCAAACAAAAGAAAGACCGCTTTCTATCAACCTGTTGCAGAAGCCACTCCTGTAGATGTCTAGGAAGAGAAATAGTAAACCAGTAATCGCCATGAATAACCAAGGCAACAAGATAACTCAGAAAGAAAGTGAAAAATCTCCAGAGAAGGCACTTAAAGATACAGAAATATGTGACTTAAATGACAGAGAATTCAAGATTGCAGTTCTGAAAAAACTCAACGAGATACAAGAAAACACAGATAGGCAGTTAAAGGAACTCAGAAACTCAATCAAAGAACAACACGAGCATATTACGAAAGAGATTGAAATCTTAAAAAAGAACCAAATAGAATTTCTGGAGATTAAGAACTCAATAGAAGAAATTAAGAATGAAATAACCAGCTTAGGTAGTAGAGTTGACCAGATGGAGGAAAGAGTCAGTGACATCGAAGATAGAAACCTGGAAATGACACAGAGAGAAGAAGAAAGAGACTTGAGACTTAAAAGAAATGAAAGAACTCTACAAGAACTTTCTGACTCCATCAGAAAGAGCAATATAAGAATAATGGGCATACCAGAAGGAGAAGAAAGAGAGAAGGGAACAGAGAATATATTCAAACAAATTGTCAATGAGAACTTCCCAAATTTGTGGAAAGAACTGGACCCTCGAATCCAAGAAGCAAATAGAACACCTAGTTACCTCAATCCCAACAGGCCTTCTCCAAGGCACATTGTATTGAAGCTGTCTAAAATCAACGACAAAGAAAGAATCCTCAAGGCAGCCAGGGAAAAGAAGACGGTAACTTACAAAGGAAAGCCCATTAGATTATCATCAGATTTTTCAGCAGAAACTCTACAAGCCAGGAGGGAGTGGAACCAGATATTCAAACTATTGAAAGAGAGAAATCATGAGCCAAGAATAATATATCCAGCAAAGATATCCTTTAGATATGAAGGAGGAATAAAGACCTTTACAGACATACAGAAGCTGAGGGAATTTTCTAATACACGACTTGCACTACAAGAAATACTAAAGGAGGCTATTCGACCACCATCAACAGGGACAATTTGTGGCAACCAAAACTCAAAAAGGGGGAGAGTAAAGGCCTGAACCGGAATATGGGAATGGAGAAAGTAAGCGTGCTGAAGATAATGGAATACTCTAAATATCAAACTTTCTTTTACATAAACTTAAGGGTAACCACTCAAAATAAATCCAGAACTGAAATATATACTGAAATAAGAGAAGAAACAGAGGGAAACATCATAGAATACCACCACACAGAAATAATAGACAACAACAAAAAGGCAAAGAAACAATGGAGACACAGCCTTACCAGAAAACTAAAGATAGAATGACAGGAAATCCTCACATATCAATAATCACCCTAAATGTAAATGGACTGAACTCACCAATAAAAAGGCACAGAGTAGCAGATTGGATCAAAAAACTAAACCCAACCATATGCTGTCTCCAAGAGACACATCTCAGCTACAAGGACAAGCATAGACGCAAAGTGAAAGGGTGGAAATTGACACTCCAAGCAAATGGTACCCAGAGAAAATCAGGTGTAGCCATAATGATATCAGATGAAACAGACTTCAAGGTGAAAAAGATAACAAGAGACAAAGATGGACATTTCATAATGGTGAAGGGGACTGTACAACAAGAAGACATAACAGTCATCAATATTTATGCCCCCAATCAGGGAGCACCGAAATACACCAAGCAACTACTAACAGAACTAAAGGGAGAAATTGACCAAAACACAATTATACTAGGGGACTTAAATACATCATTGACAGCTATGGATAGATCATCCAAACAGAAAATAAATAACGAAATAGCAGCCCTAAATGACACATTAGATGAAATGGACATAATTGACATTTATAGAGCACTTCATCCTAAAACATCAGACTATACATTCTTTTCTGGTGTACACGGAACATTCTCAAGGATAGACCATATATTGGGACATAAAATCAGTCTCAACAAATTTAAGAACATTGAAATCATACCATGCATATTCTCTGATCACAAGGCTTTGAAATTGGATATCAACTGTAAAAAGAAAGCGGTAAAAACACAAATACATGGAGATTAAACAACATACTTTTAAAGAAGGACTGGGTCAAAGAAGAAATTAGAGGAGAGATCAAAAGATACATAGAAACAAATGACAATGAAAATACATCCTACCAAAATTTCTGGGATGCAGCGAAAGCAGTTTTAAGAGGGAAATTTATCTCATTACAGGCCTATCTCAAGAAACAAGAAAACTCCCAAATAAATAACTTCATGTTACACCTTAAAGAACTAGAAAAAGAAGAACAAGTAAAACCCAAGGTCAGCAGAAGAAAGGAAATAATAAAAATTAAAGCAGAAATAAATGAAATAGAGAACAAAAAGACAATAGAAAAAATTAATGTGACAAAGAGCTGGTTCTTTGAAAAGATTAACAAAATTGACAAACCCTTGGCTAGACTTACTAAGATAAAAAGAGAGAAGACACTGATTAACAAAATCAGAAACGTAAAAGGGGAAGTTATCACGGACACCACAGAAATACAAAGGATCATCCAAGAATACTATGAAGGACTATATGCCACCAAATTCAACAACCTAGAAGAAATGGACAAGTTCTTAGTAACATATAGCCTTCCAAGGCTGAACCATGAAGAACTGGAAAATCTAAACAGACCGATCACCAGTAACGAAATTGAATCAGTCATCCAAAACCTTCCCAAAAGCAAAAGTCCGGGACCAGATGGCTTCACTAGTGAATTCTACCAAACCTTCAAAGAGGATCTAATACCAATTCTGCACAAACTCTTCCAAAAAATTGAAGAAGAGACAGTACTCCCTAACTCATTTTATGAGGCCAACATTACCCTGATACCAAAACCTGGTAAGGACAGCACAAAAAAAGAAAACTACAGACCAATATCTCTAATGAATACCGATGCAAAAATCCTAAATAAAATTCTAGCAAATCGAATACAACAATGCATTAAAAAGATTATTCATCACGACCAAGTGGGGTTCATCCCCGGGGCACAAGGATGGTTCAACATACGAAAATCCATCAATGTGATACATCACATAAACAAAATAAAGGACAAAAATCATATGATTATATCAATTGATGCAGAAAAAGCATTTGACAAGATACAACATCCATTTATGATTAAAACACTTAATAAAATGGGTATAGAAGGAAAATACCTTAACATAATAAAGGCCATATATGACAAGCCCTCTGCTAATCTCATAATTAATGGAGAAAAGCTGAGGCCCTTTGCTCTACGTTCAGGAACACGACAGGGATGTCCCCTATCACCTCTGCTTTTCAACATAGTGTTGGAAGTCCTTGCCAGAGCAATCAGGCAAGAGAAAGAAATAAAAGGCATCCAAATTGGGAATGAAGAAGTTAAATTATCACTCTTTGCAGATGACATGATGCTATATATAGAAAACCCTAAAGACTCCACCAAAAAGCTATTAGAAACAATCAACGAATACAGTAAAGTTGCCGGCTACAAAATCAACGCACAAAAGTCCATTGCCTTCCTATATACTAACAATGAAATCTCAGAAAAAGAAATACAAAAAACAATTCCTTTTGCAATTGCAGCAAAAAGAATAAAATACCTAGGAATAAACTTAACCAAGGATGTGAAAGACCTATATGCTGAAAACTATAAGACATTTTTGAAAGAAATTGAACAAGACACAAAGAAATGGAAAGACATTCCGTGCTCATGGATTGGAAGAATCAACATAGTTAAAATGGCCATATTACCCAAAGCAATATACAGATTCAATGCAATCCCCATCAAAATCCCAATGGCATATTTTAAAGAAATAGAACAAAAAATCATCAGATTTGTTTGGAACCACAAAAGACCCCAAATAGCCAAAGCAATCTTAAGAAAAAAGAACTATAATGGAGGTATCACACTTCCTGACTTTGGCCTGTACTACAGGGCTACAATAATCAAAACAGCATGGTATTGGCAGAAAAACAGACACATAGACCAATGGAATAGAATTGAGAACCCAGAAATAAAACCACATAAATATGGACAGATAATTTTTGACAAAGAAGCTAAAAACATACAATGGAGCAAAGACAGCCTCTTCAATAAATGGTGCTGGGAGAATTGGATAGCCACGTGCAAAAGAATGAAACTGGACTGCTATTTGTCACCATGTACCAAAGTTAATTCAAAATGGATCAAAGACTTAAGCATAAGACCTGACACAATAAACTGCATAGAAGAAAACATAGGTACTAAACTTATGGACCTTGGGTTCAAAGAGCATTTTATGAACTTGACTCCAAAGGCAATGGAAGTAAAAGCTAAAATAAACAAATGGGACTATATGAAACTTAAAAGCTTCTGCACAGCAAAAGAAACCATTGACAAAATAAAGAGGCCACCAACTGAATGGGAGAAGATTTTTGCTAACAGTGCCTCCGATAAGGGGCTAGTATCCAGAATATACAAGGAACTCATGCAACTCAACAACAAAAAGACAAACAACCCAATTGAAAAATGGGCAGAGGACTTGAAGAGACATTTCTCCAAAGAGGACATACAAATGGCAAATAGACATATGAAAAAATGCTCAACATCACTAATCATCAGAGAAATGCAAATCAAAACCACAATGAGATATCACCTCACCCCAGTCAGAATGGCTATCATCAACAAGACAAACAATAACAAATGTTGGAGAGGCTGTGGAGAAAAAGGAACCCTCATACACTGTTGGTGGGAATGCAGACTGGTGCAGCCGTTATGGAAGGCAGTGTGGAGGTTTCTCAAAGAATTACGAGTAGAATTGCCATATGACCCAGCAATCCCTCTTCTGGGTATCTACCCAAAAAATCTGAAAACATTTAGAGATAAAGACACGTGTGCTCCAATGTTCATTGCAGCTTTGTTTACGGTGGCCAAGACATGGAAACAACCAAAATGTCCTTCGATAGATGAATGGATAAAGAAGTTGTGGTACATATACACAATAGAATACTATTCGGCAGTGAGAAAAGATGATATAGGAACATTTGTGACAACATGGATGGATCTTGAGAGAGTAATGCTGAGCGAAACAAGTCAGACAGAAAAAGCAGAGAACCATGTGATTTCACTGATATGTGGTATATAAACCAAAAACAACAAAAGAACAAGACAAACAAATGAGAAACAGAAACTCATAGACACGGACAATAGTTTAGTGGTTGCCAGAGGGTAAGGGGGTTGGGGGTGGAGGTGAGGGTAAGGGGGATCGAATATATGGTGATGGAGGAGCTGACTCTGGGTGATGAGCATACAGTGGGATTTGTGGATGGTGTGGTGCAGAGTTGTGCACCTGAAATCTGTGTAATTTTGCTGACAATTGTCACCCCAATAAATTTAATTAAAAAAAAAAAAAATTCTTAGGGATAAATTTAACCCAGGAAGTAAAAGACCTGTACCCAGAAAATCATAAGACATCAAAGAGAGAAAATAAAGTAGATACAAAACAATTAAAACATATACAATGCCATGCTCATGGATAGGAATAATTAATATAATTAAAATGTCCATACACCCAAAGCAATCTATAGATTCAATGCAATACCTAGTAAAATACCAATGGCAATTTTCACAGAACTACCACAAATAAACCTAAAATTTGTATGGAAGACCCATAAAGATAATCCTAAAATTTATATTAAAGACCCCAAATAGCCATGGAAATCGTGAGAAAGAACAAAGTTGGCGGTATCATACTACCTGATATCAAATGATATAACCAGGCCATAGTAATCAAAACAGCATGGTATTGGCATAAAAATAGACACAAAGATCAATGTAACTGAATAGAGAGTCCAGAAATAAATCCATGCTTATAAGGTCATTTAATCCATCAAAAAGAAAGCAAGAATTTACACTGGGGTAAAGACAGTCTATTCAATAAATGGCATTGGAGAAACTGGGCAGATACATATAAAAAAATGAAATTGGAACACCTTCTTTCTCAATGTACAAAATGGATTAAGTACTTAAATATAAGACCCCAAATCATAAAACTCCTAGATGAAAATACAGGAAGTAAACTCTCAAAAATTACCCGTAGTGATATTTTTAATGATACATCTCCTCAGGAAAGGGAAACAAAAGAAAAAAATAAATAAAAGTAATTACATCAAACTAAAAAGGTATTGCACAGCAAATAAAACCACCAACAAAACAAAAAGATAGCCTACTGATAGGAGAAGATATTTGCCAATGATACATCTGATAAGGGGCTAATATACAAAATCTATTTTAAAAACTCATACAACTAAGCAACAAAAAAAACAAACACTCTCATTTAAAAATGGACAGAAGACTTGAATGGACATTTCTCCGAAGAGGACATACATATGGCCAATAAATATATGAAAATATGCTCAATGCCACAAATCATCAGAGAAATGTAAATTCAAACCACAATGACATATCACCTCACACCTGTCAAAATGGCCATCATTCATAAATCAACAAACAATAAGTGTTGGAGAGGATGTGGACAAAAGGGAACCCTTGTGCCCTGTTTGTGACATTGCAAATTTGTGCAGCCACTATGGAAAACAGTATAGAGGTTCCTCAAAAAACTGAAAACAAAACTACCTTATTACCCAGCAATTCCACACCTATTTATCCAAAGAAATTGAAAACACTAATTTGAAAAGATATATGTACCCCTATGTTTACTGCAGCACTATTTACAATAGTCAAGACATGGAAATATCCAAAATGCCCATCAATAAGAGGTTTGACAATTACGTTTGCGAACTCATCCTAGAAAAGGTGCTACACACCTCATTGCTGAATATCACTATGATCACCTTTGAAGCACTCCTCTTGGGAAGCTATGCACCAATGCCAGTGCCTAGTCCACCCTTCAAAGCAATTTTGGAACTCTTTTTCGGGAATGGCCATCAGAGTTGTCCTCGTATTATCTTTGGTGTTCTGAATGTCATCAAAATATCTTCCTTTTAATATTTCCTTTATTTTTAGGTAAAGAAAGAAGTCATTGGGGGCCTCATCAGGCAAGTAGGGAGGATGTTCCAATACAGTTATTTCTTTATGGGCTGAAAACTCCCTCACAGACAGTGCCAGGTGAGCTAGTGCATTGACGTGATGTAAGAGCCATGAATTGTTGGCGAAAAGTTCTGGTTGTTTTCGTCTCACTTTTTCACACAGCCTTTTCAGCACTTCCAAATAGTAATCTTGGTTAACTGTTTGTCCAGTTGGTACAAATTCATAACGAATAATCCCTCTGATATCAAAAAAGTTTAGCAACATCATTTTCACTCTTGATTTGGACTGACAGAGCTTTTTTGGTCGTGGAGAATTGGCTGACTTCCATTGTGCACTTTGACGCTTTGTTTCAGGGTCATATTGGTACACCCATGTTTCATCACCAGTGACAACATGACCCAAACATCGTCTTGCCTCTCCACAAGGTCTTGGCAAACTTCAACTCTTCTTTGCTTTTGTTCAAGGGTGAGCTCCTTCAGGACCATTTTTGCACACACCTTTCTCATGCCAAGATATTCGGTTAAGATTTTCCTAACTGTTTCTCTATTGAGGTTTGCTTGGACTGATATGCTTCTTACAGCCAGCTGACAATTTTGACACACAATTTGACAAATGTTTGCAGTGTTTTCATCAGTTTTGCTCTTTACTGGCCGCCCTGACCTCTCTTCATCAGTGACGAGTCTCTCCCCTCAGGAACATGTTTAATTCACTTGTACACTGCCGTTTTCTTCATGGCATTATCCCCATAAACTTGGACTAACATGTCCCTGATTTCATTTCCACACCTGCCAAGTTTAATGTTTGTTCATTTCTCTAATTGAAGCTCAGACATTCTTGCGACGGCACAAAAAAACACGCAACAACAATAATGAACACCACTCAGCGAGACACTGCCACACGTCGACATGAACACAGCTGTGAGACACTGATATACCAAGGTTATGAAATCTTACCGACCTGTTTATACAGTGCTGCCAACGTAAGCATACAGTGGCAAGTTCGCAAACTTAATTGTCGCACCTTGTAGACAATTGGATAAAGAAATTATGGTACATTTATACAATGGAGTATTACTCTGCCATAAAAAATTATGAAATATTTTCATTTGCAACAACATGGATGGACCTAAAGGGCATTATGCTAAGTGAAATAAGTCAGAGAGACAAATACCGTAAGATCTCACTTTTATGTGGAATCTAAAGAACAGAATAAACCAACAAACAAAACAGAAATAGACAAAGCATATAGAGAAAAATAGATACAGAGAACAAACTGATGGTTACTAGCACAAACAAGAGGTTGGGGTACTGGGTGAGAAAGCTGTAGGGATTAAGAAGTACAAATTCATAGGTACAGAATAGTCACAGGGCTGTCAAGTACCATATGGGGATTATAGTCAATAATATTGCAAAAAGTACGTATAGTGTCAGATGGGACTAGGCTTATTGGAGGGAATCACTTCATAAATTATATAAATGTCTAACTACTACACTATACATCTGAAACTAATATAAAATAATATTGAATGTCAACTATAAAAAAATAGTCAGGGATATAAAATACAGCATATAGAATATAGTCAATAATATTGTAATAACTATCTACAGTGTCAGATGGGTAATAGACTTATTGGGGTTGTCACTTTAGTCTAATCACTATGTTATATTGTATATCTGACATGAATTAAAAAAAGTGTATTAGCTCTGATAATGATGAGGACATGGCCTCCCTCTGGACATTGCATCAGTTTCTAAGGATTCCAGATTTAGGATGGGATGGTCTTGCTTTCATACCACAGCTTAGTGCTCTAAATAAAGGATGAAGGTTATGATAGTTTACTTGGCATGGTCTAGTATATATTTTTGTTTGTGGGTATTTAAATAGAATTAACCAATAAAATTAATTCAATAGTTAATTGTTCCTTTACATAGGCACAGTCCCTAAAAGGTCTGGATTAAATTGCATCTAATATGCTTTGTAGTTTTGGTAAATGGAACAATCTTAGATTTCTATTCTTATTTTATGTGCGTTTAGGAGTAATGAAAGGGACAGCTGCATTGCAATTCATCACAAACAAGTCAACTTGTTTAACTTTAGCTAACTTTTTATAGCTCTGTTTCCTTATTTTATAAAAATAAGATTATAAACTACCTTTATATTCACCTGAGCAAATCTAAGCCCGTTACTAATAAAGATGATAGTGTTTCTGTTTGTTCCACAAAGATCTTTTGGATGAACCCTAAAACTCCAAAGGTCTGAAAGCTTTGTTTAGCAATATACATGGAGTGACCACCATGTGTCCTAAAAATCTAAAACACATTTACTGACTTCAGTACACTCTTGAAAAAGTACTGAAAACTTCAGGCAACAATTAGTTCATACTGTTAACTACTTTGTTCTCTCAATACCTACATAATTTTCAAAAGTGGAGGGAGGAGGAGTGAATTCTTATCGTAGGATTTATGTATATCTATTATTCAAAAAGTACTCAGTTAACACTTTGAAACCAAACCACTGCAATAGGTAAAAAATGGATTTAATTCTATTTTGAAAGAGACCGTCTCTTTAAATATAGACAATTAAATCTCATGAACAGAAAACTGATGGTTCATGATGAACTATGCATTATGGTACAATTGCATTCACTAGTGTATTTAACAGCACAATATTTAAAAGTATTGGCGGTGGGGTCACACAGATCTGAATTGGATTCTCAGTGCCATCACCTTGTACATATTACTTAGCATCTCAAAGTTTTGATTTGTTTTCAAATAGTAAATGGGAATAAAAACTACCTTAAAAGTTGTTAAAAGAAATTTACACTGTAAAGTGTAAAAAGCTTTTTACAAAGTGTCCAGAATTTAATAAGTACTGAATAAATGGAAGCTATTTGTGAGACTTGTTTTAAAATCTTCAGGTACTTGAAATGTTAATAAGTGCTTCTTTTCTGAGATGAGCCAGGTATAAATTATTCTATATGAAGAGTCAAGTCCAACCTCAAGAATTCTCTTCCATGGACACAAGTAACTGATTTTTTAAACATTGAATATCCAAAGAAGGAAAAGATAAATATTAAAGCAGAACTTCCTAGACAACATCACAGTTTATGAAAAAAGTGCAGATATATCTCAGTTGTTTTCCATCTTTAACACCTTCCATTACTTTAAAAACTCATGTGAATTCTAATTATTTGTTGACAATTTTTCATGGCAGAAAGAAGAACTAGACGAACAAAGAAAAACAGCTTTCAAGCTTAACCCAATCTGCCTCTATGTAACATTAATGTCCCAGCCCCTCAGTCTTGCAGTTCCCCTTGGGGTCTAGACCTCTTGGTGCCTAGATAGTTTCATTGTTTGCGGTTGGAGGTGGGGGGTGGGAGGGGGATTTCCTCACTACATGTAGAATAGGAACTGAGTGAGATGAAAGAGGTAGTCTCTTGGTAGAGATGTCGATTCACACACCATGCTCATTTGACTTATTCTGTGTTCTCTTATTCACGTCTTACATCGATTTACTTAATTTTACTTTATAATGATATTCACAGAAAGAATGTTACAGCTATTGTTCCTGTAGATTCATATCCAAATTACCTGTAAGTGTTCATTTTAGATTTTGCTGATGTTCTTTGGAAAAGAACTAGGCAGGGGATGCTTTCTGTATTTAAGAGAAATTGATTCACATACTAAGGAATAAATTTTCTCCACAAAAATGCAGCATTTGAAAAAAAAATATCTAAGAGAATTAAATGAAATCTACTTTAGTACCACTAAGGATTTGATGTGAAACTGAATCAAATGGTTTATAGGTGAAAAACAGGCCAAATTTAAATGTATGTAATTTTCGGAAACTTACCTTACTGCCTAGGGTCAACAGTATTGACAAAAAATTAAGAAAAGTAGCATTGTTTGCATAAACAAATCTCGCACTGACCTGTATCCACAAATCAAAGCTTTTGTTTTTCATGATAATCCCTGCTCTTTGCTTTTGATGACTTCTGTTTGTTCTTTTCTGTATTTTTTAAATGTTGCAACAAAACAATTTGAAAAATAAACCAGCCCATTAAATGATCTATTATTTTATATAACAATTATCAAAAAACAGTTTGACTATTTTTTTCTTTAATATGACTGATCTGATGTGCATTTTCTCATTATGCAAACATACCCAAATGGAATAGTTTGTAATAGCTGATTGTCAAGTTCATAATCATTTAACAAGAAATCCTTATGGGATGTAGACTAGTTTTTAATAGAATGCCCTGATGACTGGGGCCAAATCATTCACTCATTCATTTATTTAAAACACTGTTGAGTGCCTATGTACTCCAGGCATTGTGTGCAATGTGACAATTTGGTATGGAAGTTCCTTGAGAAAAGAAACTTGTTTTTTCCACCTTATACCCCTGGTACCTTACGCTCATATTGGCAGTAAATAAAGATTTGTTATTATTGCTTTCATAATTATTTGCTGTTACTGCTGCTGCTGTTGCTGCTGCTACTGATGATCATGGTGATGATGATGATGATGATGACGTGTGAAATAGGAAGGTAGCACGGCAATGGAATCCATCAAATCTTTATTTGTTTACATAATTTGGGAGAATTTGTCTCTCCATGGAATCCCTTGTCCCAGTAGCAAAGAAAAACCCAAATAAAGAAAATCCTTCAGATGGTAATGCTTCACTGGGAAAAGGCTACGTCATTTTCTATTAAAAAAAAAAAAAAAAAAATATATATATATATATATATATATATATATATATATATATATATATATATTAGCACCACATTCTGGAAATACTGCCTTGTTTATTATATCAAACAATTTCTGGTCCTTTTAATCACTGCTAAAATACTAACAGCTCTCTTTAATGTCTAGTCAATAAGCAGATTAAAACATAAATACCACTAAATATGCTTTAAATATCAGCTTAATTGAAATATTTCTAAATTCTGTATCCTCTTAAAATAATCCCTATTCAAAATTGAGAGGAAATGTCACCCATATGAGTTTTTTCAGAATTTAAGCTCTGAGTATACAAGGAATTATGTACTCTAGCTTTGGAAATCAGATAATTAAAGAAGCACCAGACTCTTTGTTGATGACATTTTTAAGCTTAGGAAGTTTTTATCAATGCTACAGTAAAATATCATTTTAAAGTAATGTTGCACATACCCCAATTAAATCTAGCTACTTAAGAGAGAACTGTGAAAAAAGGTAAAGCTGCACAATTACACCAGACAAGCCAAAACCCTGGCTACAGAGCTGCAAAAAGGCCATCTGCTTTGAGCAGCTCTTAGTAAGGAAAGAAAGAAGTATAAAATTATAAGGAAGTAACTCCAATTCTCAAGGAAATAATGGTCTGCCCAAGAAATTGAATTGGTTTAAATGTGGTTGGACTTTCTCCAAATATTATTCCTTTAGTCTCCATTTTCAAATGTGATATACAAATAGGGAGTCTTTCTTTCATAGGACCTCAAAATAAATCTCATTCTTTCTTGGGTGAATGTAGATAAAAGTGGCCCAAATACATGTTTACATCTGATCTGAGTAAGAGAGATTTGGCACTATTTTTCTTATTATCAGAGTGCTTTCACTAAAAGGATTCATTTTAGTCCTCTTATCAGTCTAATCGCAATATCTAATTCCAATAACCAGGGACTATATTACAAGTTCCTAAAATATACATTTTACTAAGCTCTTTCAAATGTTGCATATTAGACTTAATAATAAACACACTGATATTGCCAGTATTTGCATCTTACAGGCTTAGAATAAAACCTACATTCTTCTCAGTAACTTCCTTTGTTAAAAACACATAATCCTATTGCATGCCTAGAATCCAAACCCTAATATTTAAATCGACCACATTTCTTTCCTTTTGGGTCTATAACTTTATTTCTCTCATGCTGTCCTCACCCCCAAACAAATACAGAAACTCATTAATCATTTCTCCCATTAAAATGGTGAGGAGATGTCTCATTGTTCAGTCACCAATCATAGGATGCCAAGTTGGAGGTCACCAGAGATCATCTATCCTTTCATTTTGCAAATGAAGAAACTGAGCCACTGACAGGTTCAGAGTCTTGCTGTAAGCCACACAGCTAGTCAGTGTCAGAAGTTGGATTGCCTATCGTGTAACCAAAGCTGCCATTAAAATGGACGCTCTCCCACTTGGAGCTATTCCTAGCAGAGAACAAAACATCGTCCAAGTTACAGCACAAGAGAATGTATCTCAGTGAACAAGAGAGCAAAAATCTAGCTCGATGTCACTCTCCATACTGTTTCCTGAGGGGTTGTGATGGTCCAAACAGGCACCTTTCCTAACTTGCATTCAAGCACCATATAGTTGGCAGTGGCTCTAATCATCACTACGGCACGCTTAGGGCATCTAGACTGAAAGGATAAGAGGGGGCCTTTAGAAGTCTCCTGAGAGCATTGACATCTGGGATTTCTGAAGCTAAATTAGTTGAACCTGATAGCAACTCAAAAGGAAAGGTCACACAGGTTTGGGTGAGAAATTCATGATTTGCAAATGTCAGCTAAGATTTGGAAAAGCATCTGGCTTTTGGTTATATATCTGAAAATGAATAAACACTGAAATTTGGAGGATTCATACTCACTGGACCTAAGCCACCCAGGATTTAACAGCCAGAAAAGAAAAGCTGGTTATGGCATGGATTCCATAAACTTTTAAATCATTTACACACAAAAACAAAGAAGTACATCTGTATATGTCTGTATACATATGTAAACATGTCTATACATAGCCTCCATGCACAAATATGCATATATTTGTATGCATTTTATGTATATACGCATGTAGGTTTGTGTGTGTGTGTGTGTGTGTGTGTGTGTGTGTGTGTGTTTAAATATTCTAAAACATTGGGCCAGTTGGCCATGCATCCAATTTCTCTTGGAAAAGATTTGCTTCATATCTAATAGAAATATACAATCTGGTTAAACGTTGCTAGTAAAATGTCTAACACATGGGTGGATTGATATTGTGAACAAGTAGAGAATACTAAAGCAGCCTGATGGAGAGAGACCCTTTGAAGGGAGGCCAGAAAACATTCCTTTCCAAAGAGAGAGGATACGCATCTATTGTTTCTCCAGCTGGCTAAGCAATGGCAGGGATGTTTCCTAGTAAACAGCCTCATTAACATAAGCATAACTACAGGGTAAGTTTTCAAGCTCATTCCAAGTGAATTCAAGGGGGTGGGGGAAGAAAGATGCCGTTAATATGCACAACTCATGCAGACAATGATATGAAGCTAATTCATTTCATCATATTATCACCATAGCATATTAACTTAAAAGAAATAATAAGACAACATGGAAATGTTTGCACATTAGAGAGAATTCTTGTTGTACCCTATTAGCACCATATCCTATTAGTATTGCATTAGGTTACCAATGCTGCAATGCTAAGATGATGAAATCCCACTGTGAAAACTGATATTGAATTCTTGTAATGTTTCAAAATCATTTTTAGCACTGCACATAAATAATTCATGTGAGCAGATCTAATGAATTGATGGGAGAAAAAAACATCCCTTGGCATTGTGAGTGTATTTATGAATGTAAAGTCACGAGCAAGTCGCTTTCTCATGGAAGGTGGGCCGGAGCTGAAGTGTGACATCTATTCCAGAGCTGGTGATTAATATAATGAGGAATTCTAGGTCAAGTCCAGTTGAAATATTCCTAAAAGCACATCTCTTTCTAGGAAAGATGGCACAATATTTGTTTGACACTTTCCTGTTCTTTCTGAATCTAGATTGTCGATCAATTTGAGGTAGGTACCCTCACTTAAAGACACTATCTGCACAAAATCAAAATTCAATAAACCAGGAACCCAAGTGAACTAGTATCTTTTTACAATGGTTGGGGCCCAGGGCAGGCTGCCCCGAGATATCCCACAATGGCACGCTGATTATTCTGAAGGACTGAGAGACAACCTTATCACAAGAGTTAAAAGAATCCAGAGTCAATAAGCTTATAACCCCTGTACTAATTTACTACCCAAGCCCAACTTTGTTTAGATTTCTCACTAATGAATATCCAAGCCTTGCTTGGATTCCTTTCTAATGAGCACTTTCTTTGTCCTGTCAATTTCTCACAAATTTATTGTTGCTTTGTCTAAAAAGTATAAAAAGGTGCCTAGTTCAATCACTTCTTTGAGCCTTATTTTATGATCTGAGCATCATATTGTGATCCTCCCAGGAACACGTATTAAATTGTTTTTTTTCTCCTGTTAATCCAGTCTTGTGTCAATTTTATTATTTTATCACTAGCCCAGCCAGAAGAACTAAAGAAGGGTAAAGTGGGGGTATTCTTTCCTGCTCCTGACACTTCCAATGTCTTTGTTATGGTGATCTGATTCCACATCTAGTACCACTGGATTGTACATGCCTCAGAGTTTGGGATCATAATTTATTCACATTTGTAATCCTAATCGCTAGCACAATGCATGGCCCTGAATGGAACTCAATAAATACTCAACGAATGGATGAATTACTTCATTAATATACAGAGGGTGCAAAAAAAATGTATATACATTTTAAGAAAAACTATTAAAATTGTAATATTCATTATATACCAATAACAAAAGATGAATACAAGCCATGTTTGACTTCTGCAATCACAAGAGGTGCTCAGAGTGGTTACCATCAGCGTTCAGACACTTTTGATTACGGTGAACTACTGCTTGAGCAACGTTGACCAAAATGTCCACTTGTGTACATTTTTTGGTACCCCTGTTATTTATTCAATTTCAAATATTCTAATTAAAAAGTTGGAATAAAGGGGGAAGTGGGTCATTTACATTTAAACCTGATTGTTTTGCTAAATTAAATCTTTATTTGCAATGTTGCATTCAGTTAAAGCAGTTTCAGTTTAGAAAGGCATTCTAATTCAGTGGAATTCTCCCAGAGTTAGACACAATTGTTTAAATTCCTGCTTTAGATTAATGGCTTTTTGGTTTCTCATACCACATATTGCATACTGGTGTCAGTGTGCGTGCAGAGAAGTAATCTTAGTGCAATTTCAACTCTCCAGGATGGAGATTTCCTGCAAAGTGAGCTATCATGTAAAGCATGTTCACCTATGTAGAAATATCACTGGCAGTTACTGTGAATTGCAGGGCAGAAGCCAATGACCTGTTTTTGGTTCTCTGCACAGCTGGCTCGTGGGCACTGTGATGCTTTGCTACTTCTCTCTGGAGTTCCCTACACTTAAGTCCCAGATCCCCCATGGCCTGTTTCCTACACTCTGCTCAGCGGACAGATCACACGTAGCCCCTAGTTCCAGATCTTCTTTCTCTGCAGTTACTTGTTTCAAAGCTAAAGAAACTGGGAAAGAATAACTAATAGATTTTCCTGGAATGAAAAAAAAAAAAAAAGATTTATTTTTCTTTGTTTCATGACAAAGAGAATATTCTAATGTGGGTTGAAGGAGACCCCTTCACCATTCAGTACCAGCCCTGCTGTGTTCACTCACAAAGACGCACGCACATGCACACACGATCTCTTTAACTGTGGTTGTGTGTTTGTTCAAGCCTCAGAGTCATTCACCCAGAAGAGTATCTTTGTTATTAGGCCAAAAGGCCAGAGAATGAGTAAGAAACATGGGCCGCTTAAACAAGGGCTGTGTGGAGAAAATGAAAGGTCATTTGCTTCTGATAGACAGCTTGCTGCAGCAGGGTGAAAACTGGTGAGCAAAAAGTGGAAAGGAGTCCCATAAGTCCTTTCTCATCCTTTTCTTGCCTGTAACTTCCCAGGGATTTCCATACGATGGACACTCTCAGTTGTCAAGCCTGAGGGAAATAAAGAGTCCCTTGTGCAGGTTGACAGTCGTCATCAGAAACAGAGGTCCAAGCAGAGGACAAGTGTTCCCATCCCTCTCAGATGAATTAACAAAGTTATTATTTCTCACTCTCTTCCCTATCTGTGGAGGGGTTGCTCATAGGTTGGCAGGTCAAGTTAGATCATGCAATAATATGTGAATGGTAGTGAGATTTGTTGATAGGCATAAAAATATGAAAACTCATATTCTTTTGTTTTACCAATTAAAAAGCCATGTTATAACTATGCACCTCAAAGTCAACTGGAAAATGTGAAGTGTAGTTGAATTTGAGAGTTTAAATTAAGGAAATGATTAGCAAGAGGAGATGACGGCATCCTTAAGCAACAGTTTATTCTGTTTTGCGGATGGGTAGATTTGAGTTTCTCAGCTATCCTTTTGTGGTTCCCAGATCACTGCAGGTAACCTGCTAAAGTTGTTTCTAGTCTATAAATACAGGTAAGAAAAACTAATTGTGAGGTTTAAAAGGCTCATATTTTCTCTTTTTTGTTTGGGTAGCATTATAGAGGCATTTTCTCCTATTTTTCATTTCCATGTTTTGCTAAGCATCTGCTACGTGTACTATGCATTCATTATTTTATTTCATTTTACAGGTTACGGAACTCAGATATGTTTAGAGCAGGGGTGTCCAAACTTTTTTCAACGTTTTTCACCAAGGGCCACATGCAGTAAAATACACAAACAGCCGGGCCACTCACTCGAGATGAAGTACGTGTTGCCTCACCTGGTTTACTTAAGTAAACTAAATATATTTTTGGAATTTGCTGCGAGCCAATTAAAAATGGATTGCAGGCCGCAGTTGGCCCGTGGGCCGCAGTTTGGACACCCCTGGATTAGAGTAATAGAACTCTGTGAATGGACAATAGATACAAATCCAGGTTTATCTGGTTCCAGGTCCTACACTCTTAACTCTTGTCACAGAACACTAACAAACAAGGCCTAAACAAGCACCATCAGATTTGAAGTCTAAAACATGTCTAACATTGATGAAATAAATACCAGTTTCACATCCAGGCTATACAAACAAATGGTCTGAGCATAGGCTGTCTCCATCATTCTGTGAAGAATTGTCAAATGGATGAAATAGGTCTGAGGTCTCTCTAGGTATTAAGCAAGTCAGGTGAATCCCAAGTAAACCTACTTCCTTTCTTAGGAGGTAACCTACTGAGGGGAAGAGCATGGGTTTACTCCCTCAGATAAACCTTGTTTTACATCTCAACTTTAGTGATTACTAAATGTATGGATTTGGCCAAGTATCTTAGTTTCTCTAAATTCCTAATCTGTAAATCAGAGACAAAGCCTAATTCATAGAGTTGTGCATCACATCCAGCACAACACAGGCAATGAGCGAACGAGAAGGGGCCGCGAAGGGTTAAGAAAGTAAGAAACAGAAATCAAGAAAGTTATGAAACAGGGGCCAAGGGTCTCACAGCCTCAAAGGACTGAGAGCCCTGAATCAGGCCACCTTGTGGCTTTTATTGATGCACTTACAAGAAAGCAACATTGTTTTCTCCAAGGTCTGTGAATTTCACACATTATACTAAGAAACTGATTTGAACTAATTACCCTTGCCTGCAAGCAGCTGAACTATCAGTTTCAGGATGTACCTCCCCAAGGGACAAAACCTTTATGCTGAAACTTACTGAAATGGATAGATGGAGAACTGATGTTATTACACCATTGAATCTCTTCCCAAGCAGGTTGTGGGAAGGAATGCAGCCACAACCTGAAGGAATGCAGCCACAAAGGCAGAAGCTCTCCTTAACTGGGGGAAGGTGGGGGTCTATGCCCACCTCTATCAACCCCGTGGGTTCTCCTGCTGGTCCCCACTCAACTGTGCCTGGCTTGAGTTGCTCTCCACCCCCCCACCCACCACCCACCCCCGTGGGGAATCTTACTTGTCATTGACTAACCAGCCATCCTCCAGGGCCAAACAGGGAGACATAAGGTGTAAGCACAAAGATGAAGCAAAGTCCCTGAAAGGATCCATCTCACAGGCTCTTCTTTCTTTAGGGGCAGGTACGAGGGGACAGACGGGTAGGCTGCTGCGTGGCGACAGTTTGAAAGCAAATGAGGTAATCATAGTGGCTGGCACATACTGGTACTCAGCAATTGTTACTCCTCTTTTCTTCACTCAGGTAAGAGCTGGCCTGGGCCCAAGCACATTTCCCCACTCCACTCCCCACACCCAGGCCTACAAACTCTCCAACTAGGGGTCTCAAATGTATTTTTCCAGTCCCAACTTTAATCTCCACATGGTTTTAGGATTGTGAGAGAATTCAGGGCGAGGTTCAAAATGTAGACTTATGCTGTCAAGTGGTACCAGATGCCCAGCCTGAAGTATCAGTTAAGTGATGTTTAACAGTAAGATATTCTTATAATAAACATCTCACCAGCAGGTATAAATCCCAAAGGTATCTTTCTCAATGTACCTGTTCCATAAAATACCCAGTTCTTTCCCCCCTATTTCCTGGACTCCAAACCCTCAGCGGGGTTTCCCAGCTTCCTCAGAAGCATGACTCTCTTCTGATTAGTCAGCAGCACATGCTCCAGGTCATTGCGGGCCCAGTTGGCATGGGTGTCTGACATAATTCCACACTATCATGGCAACCGCAAAGTTTCAAAATGCCGCTTTAAAGGCTTATTAAATCTTTCTTCTTAATTAAGCCTTTCCTCAAAGAAGACTGGTAGCCTCCATTGTTTCTCTGAGCTAACAAAATGTTCAAGACACTTTTTTTGTAAAATGAGGACACAGCAGGGTGACCCCAGACACCCTCAAAATTTCTCAAGGTATTTCACCTTTCAGTTAACCAAGACAAATCTATGTTCATCACAGCAAGGAATTCTGCTTTTAATTGGATGCATGAGTAATACAGTAGCTAATAAATGGAGTTATTTTCCTACATTGTTTACATTTGCAATAACAGTTTCAACTAAATATCTTCATGAAAATGTCAAATTTATTTCTGACGTAACAAAATACATTCAATAGCTAATCATGTATTCATTAATATCTTATGTTGCAATCATGTCATTATTAATTCTAATAATACCTAATTGCAATAATAAATACCTAGTTTGAAGGATTTGTTTAATTTCTAATTAGACATTTTTTTCATATTTCTATTCTGTAATTATTCATGAGTAATTATTGTTAGTCACAAAATAGAATTATCGTTAAGCCCATATAAACTGCAGCCAGCTTCTTATTGAAAAAGGAATTAAACTTTTCCTGCTTTATGTTCTAATTAACTTTTTTCCTCTATTTTGTGGAATTGCTCAAAACAATGCTGAGGGAAAATGGAAAAGTAGAGGCTGATAATTCAAGACATTTTCATAATTATAAGTTGGCTGAAGGGAAGTTTAAAGAATCATATAATTGGGGCTTTATTCCCATTCTGCCACTTGGAACCAAAGAAGCTTTTGTCAAAAGACTCTTGCTTTGTCAAAGGCTTTGCTGCCTAGTGACCCAAAGCTTCATTCTCCTATCAGTCTAACTTCCTTCATTGTGTCCTTCTCCCTGGACCTTATAACATTACATCCCATTGACACAGAACATCTAGCCATTTCCAATAGGCTCCCCACGTCCCTGATTGTGTATGTATTATTCTTCCTTCCTGGAATGACCTCCCTTTTTTTCAGTCTCAATTCAACAGCGATTTCTCCATGCAACTTTCCCCATACCTTTATTGAATCTTTCTTCTATTCTTCTTGCATTAGAAACATACCTTTCATGTTACCACTTACCACCTGGGATTTGGCATTTGTTGACTACCTGCCACAAAATTGTATCTCCCAATGGAGGCTACACATGTGTTTTTTTAATCCTTGTTCTTAGAAGTGCAAGGGAGTTAACAGTGCCCTCAAAGCTTAACCAGTGAGGATGGGAGCTGGTAGATAAATATTTCCTCTTCCGCACCTTGGGCAGATAGCAGACATGGCATTGTCCATGATTCTTAAGAGGGTCCACAGTGGGACTGAGCCCCAGTTGCCCACAGGGGTAACCAGCTTAATAATGCACATTGCTTTTTCATCTTTCCTTATTTTACTCTTCCTAATTCCTATTCCTTTTCCCTGGTGTATCAATTTATTGGCTTAAAACAACACAGATTTACTCTCTTAGCACTCTGGAGGTCAGAAGTCCCAAATCAGTTTCACTGTGCTAGAGTTGAGGTGTCAGCAGGGCTGATTTCTTCAGGAGACACTAGGGGAGAATTTATATCCTTGCCTTTTCTAGCATCTGGAGGTCACCTACATTCCGTGACTAATCAGCTTTCCCTGTATGACTGCAAGTCCTTAGTTCCATCATCACATCTCCTACTTCCTCCTGTGACCTTCTTACCTCCCTCTGAAAATGACCCTGTGATTGTATTCAAGGCCAGTCCAGATAATCCAGGATAATTTCCCCACTTCAACATCCTTCACTTTATCACACTTCTGAGGAAACAGGTTCTGGAGATTAAGATGTGGGTATCTTGGTGGGAAGGGGATGGCAGAAGGTGAGGGTTAACCAACATGAGCATAGTTATTATTAAAAGCTACAGATCAACAAGATGTGACTTAGAAAAATGACACTAGGTGACCTCCTCAGGTCATTAGTAGATTTAGTAGGAAAAGTTTCAATTTAGAATCGCTAAATTGCAGTGGATTCAGAGTCAATTTTCAAAGTTGCTCAAAGGTATAAATGCAAAGAGGGCTCAACATCAGTCTGTGCATTCCCAGAAGTCATGATTATGTATGCGTATAAAACCAGCTCACCATTTCCCAGGATGCACTAGTTACGAAGCTTAAACTCTATTTCTCAGAAAGGTCTCCCCGACCTAGTCAATCTCACTCTTGACTAGAGTGCTTTCATAACTACCAATATTTTGTCTGTCCTCACATATATCACTCGATGTGATGACTTAGTTAGGATCTGGCTTGCCCAGTGATGGAAGCTCTGTGATGGCAAATACCATGTCTTTCTTGTTTGCTTTTCATCCTCAGCCCCTCCCATGATTCCTACCACAAAGTACATGCTCAAGAAATTATTGTAAAGTAAAAGAAAGAGCCAGCAAAATTTGTAACTGTGGTTAAAATAGAATCACAATCCGTATGTTATGAGGCAAAGCTAAAAAGGAGCTTCAAGATTTGCTTTCAGGTTTGAATGTGTATATGGATCACCTGGGAATATTGCTAAACTGCAGATGCAGTTGTGTGAGGTGGGGCCCTAGATTCTGCGTTTTGTATCAAGCTCCCAGGTGATGTCAGTGCTACAGGTTCTCAGACACATATTTAGTGAGGACCCTACTCCGGAGGTTCTGAGTCCTCCCTATACTTTAGGGAGGATCTTGGAAGCTTAAAAATGCATACCAGTGTCAGAGCCCCATGTGTAGATTCTGACATGATTGAAGCTCTAACATTAGTTTTTTATTGTTTTGTTTTATGATCCCCAGATGTTTCTAATGGGTAACCATGGCCAAGAACCACTGGTCTGGTCCAACTTCTCATTTAACAGATGAAGAAACTGAGGTACAGAAAGGGCAGGTTAAAGGCTAAGGCCAAACAGTGAGGACCTGTCAGAGCAGGGAGTAGAACCCCACTCTTGACTTTCAGTGCCACACTTGCTGCACAAGGAATTCAGGAAAAATGGAGAGACACATTTGCATTTAGACGCAGCCTCAGTGATCCCGGCAGTGGAGTCAGTGAGAGATGACTCACCTGTGAATTCCCTGCTCGTCCATTTTCACCCCTTGGGCAGTGTTAGCAGAGGTAAAACTGCATGAAAAGAGCATTGTCAAAGAAAATATTTCTGCTGATCTATTTTAGTTAAAACAGCTTTTTTCTCCCCAGGTACTGTGAGATTGCTTGTCTGTCAGGGTGTTGGCCTTGAGCGGGAGCTGGGCACCAGGGAAGGTGTTTTTAGTAGAGGTAGAAAATAGAAATAAAAAGGAGGGCTGAGCCAGGGGGTGCTGGGAGCACTGGAGGAGTGAGTACTGCCTCTCAGTGGCTTGCTCTTTATTGCAAATATCTCTGGGCTAAAGCAGATCCTCTGCTTTCACAGCATCAGCTGAAATTGACATTTTCCACATCCCAGCATTTGTCTACCATTATCCATAGCATTGCACTAAACTCATTCAGTTCTTAATTCTGTTATGAATTTATGCTCTTCCAAAAATTCAGGCTGCTCTCTGGAAAGACTGGATAGATATAAATGACAGATAGTGTTGTTGGCATCCAGAGGTCATGACCTAGGCATGTCCCTGATGGGAAAAGGCCAATGTGGTGAACAAGGACTTGGTGGCATCTGACAGTAGCAACAGGGGAAGAACTCTTAGTGTCAATGTCGGCAGGGTAGGGAGAAAGAGGTTCTGATGACAGGGTAGGAGACCACAGAAATTTGGAAAAGTAAAACTGTGACAAGGAGGGTGAAGTTCCCCAAACTGCTTCAAAATTCTTAACCTACGGATGATGGCATATCTGTCAAGTCAGTAACTTCATGGCATGGTGATAGTCGCCTGGGGTATGGACATTTCACTGAATTCTTTTTTTCTCACTTAGTGGTAGGTATCGCGAATGTGACACTTCCTACCAGAGATTCTCTTTACAGGGGCCTCTATTCCAAAATTTTAATGTACCTGTGAATCACATAAGGATTTTATTGTAATGCAGATTCTGATTCACTAGGTCTGGGGTGAGTTTTTACATCTTTAACAAGCTCCTCAGGTAGTACTAATGCTACACTCAAAGCAGCAAGGTGATATTCGGCTTCAGCTCTTCCAGCCTTCCTCCATGCTAGGCCACATATGCAGGATTAGGCAGCCAGTACTGCGGTGGGTGGTGGAGATAACTCGGAGACAACAAGAGGACACCTGAAAGGCGCAACATGGAGGTCTGCCCTGGCAGGGCTTGGCTTTGCCAATACTTTGCACAAAGGGATCCTTCTTCCCAGGGTTTGGTCACAAGTTAGCCCAACACACAGGGGACTAATGAAATCAAAGCTCAGAAAGGACAAGAGCATCTGATATTGTCTAAAACTTTCCCGTGCTACATTCAAATACACACACACTACCACGATGGCCTTAATGTTCCCCTCAGTTTGACTCAACCTTAGACAGGCTTCTTCCTGACTCTATTCCCTAACCTCCCTTTTCTTAGAACATTTACTTTAGAAAACTTGTTATTGTAAATTCTTTCTCTGACTCTCTGAGATGGAAATCTTTTTAAACACCTATTCCAAATTTGCAACCCATGAATGTCTTTCTCAAAGACCTGGATCCATCTCTTTGAAATGTTAATGCCAAAGGAAATAGCACACTTATGTCCCAGGTTCTCTGGGAGGGTAGAAACCTAACTTCAGGAGTGCCTTGCTCCAAGTTGTAAAACTACGTCCTGCCCTGAAGAAAGTTTACTTTTCCTTTGGATAATACCAATTACCAAACACAGATGGCCTATGATGCCCCCCACCCGCCCCGCCCAACTCAAATCTCTCTCACCCTTTGTTTTAGCAGAACTGAATTCAAACTGTACCCTTTACTTTCTCCACTATTGCAATAGCTCTAAATAAAGTCTTTCTAGTCTTTTTAACTTGGTACAGTGAATAAAATTTTCTTTGACAATATACATACACACAGAGTTTATTATTTATTTGTATATGTATGTATTATTTATTTGTATTTATTTGTGTATGTATGTATTAATGTATGTATTTTCCAGGGAAACTGAACCTCAGAGAAAGTAAATGACTTGTCCACTTGTCTCAGTTCTTAGGGCTTTGGTGTCAGATCTTCCATTATGGGCATTATTTCTCTTCCATTCTGTTCTACCCAAGACTTGAGAATGAAGTGGCCTGACAACTAACTCTCTTAACTATTCAGTGATGAAAACTTAGAGAAAGATAATGTAACTCTTAATATACTTCAAGGAGTTTATATTAAAATCTGAAATATATACTACATAAAACCATGTATTCAAATAAAAGACAATAAAATTACAAACATTCCTTCAATCTTCTCTTCACCAATGACTATTTTATGCATTTTGATGTGCATTTGCGCGCGCGCGCACGTGTGTGTGTTTCTGGTTATCTTTTGTCACCTGGCAAAGCCTTTTAGTTTATTGAAAGGTAACTCAGAAAATGAATATTGCAAGGGTACCTTAGGAAAATGACTACCCTGGGAGATATTTCCAGTTGTATAAGAGAACATCATCACTGGTATGTTGGAGAAAAGAAAAGAGAAGGAAAAAAGATAAGTTTTACTTAAAAAAGGAATGTTTAAGAATAAATATCCACATACTGATTAGAAAGAACTAAACAGTGGACCAACTAAATTATGTATGATGTATCTGAAAGTAACATCTAGAAATGATTAGGTGAAAGGGATCAAAATAACCACAATAAATGTGCATTTGGGGAAGGCAGGCATACGTATTAATAAAGGGGGATGTATCCCTATATGTCACAACCCGTGTTACAATGTGCTTGATGGCTTGTGTGCCTAGCATATGGACAGATGATCACTGCCCCCATTAAAAGAGCTGTTTAATGCCCTTCAAAATGAGCAACTGAAATGTCAACACACTTTCAAAAATTTTTTTTTAATAATTTCAATTCCAAATTGCCCCCTGACTTGCTCTAAGCAGAATAAACAAAGCAATAAACCCATGAGGAGGTCCTTATGAGAAATTTAGGTTTTAAGAGCCTTACTCTGATGACTATGAAAATAGAGTTCATTCCCAATTGGAAAGCGTTTTTGTTATTCTGTTTAGTTAAATGACAGCTAACAGTCCTACTGGCTTTGAAAGAATCACAATTATTCCCTGCTATCGAATAGAACCCAAGTTTTTCAAAATAAGAATGTTTAAATGTTTAGCTAACATTTAAATGTTTAGCTAACAAATGTTTTAGCTGCCAATGGGTAGCTATTTATGAAAAGGGCAATACGTGTCACGTAAATATATATATATATATATATATATATATATATATATATATATATATATATATATATTCATTGTTGCTTTGCTATTTAGTTTGCTCTTCTCATTTCACTATCAGATATTCAGAGAACAAGAGTGCTGTCTCCCTTCAGCTGCATATCAAACCTTCTGGTATTGCAAGTGAATTTCAGTCCTACTCCCAAGAGTTAGAAAATCAAAGGTTGGGATTTCCCTCATCATCTTCAGTTTGGCAGCCAGGCAGCTGCCCTTCTCCTGTAGTCCCCATATATAGTCACAGCCAGTTTAAGGAGTCAGTAATTTTCTGCTTTATGAGTTGAGTCAGACATTGTGTCTATGACCATTGTTTTATCACTAAATGACTCAACCACCCATGGAAGAAATGTTTGAATTAATATATCAATATTATCAAGTGCTTTGGAAAACAATGCAATGTATTGTGGTTGCCTCAGTTTCGTTATTTGTATCTGTAGGAGACCAACACCTACCAAATCACTGTGGGTAAGGAGCAAAAGGTAAGGGGCTAGAGTTTTGGCACGTTGCCTAGCACATTCTCAATAAATGGAAGTTGTTAACCCAAAGTGGAATTTGTACCACAACCTTTAGGATAAGTGCCAATCTGTGGCCTTGCCTTAACACACTTAAATTAAGTGTAAACTGTGTTGGCCTTTGGCTTTCTAGTTTTACAACCCTCTTTGGATTGGCTCTAGCACAGCAGTAAGATTCCAGGGTGAAAAGCTTCTAGAAGCTCCACACCCTTGAGGGCAAAAAGAGTCAGTTATAATAATCATCCTTGTCAGCAAAGCAGGATCCCTGTCTCACACATCTGCCTGAATGCAATGTTCAGGACAGCATTGGACAAGTATCACTTTGTCAATTAACCTCTTTCCATTTTTAGTTTATTAGGTCCTGAGCAAATGCATTTACTAAACCAAGAGGGGCTTTTATTTTTTGACATAGTACTTGCAGCTTTAAACACAACCTACCTGCACTTTCCCCTTACAACAGACTGAGTTGCACCTCTCTGACAAATTAGATAACCCTGTGTCACGCTGCATAGGAAAATCACTTTAATTCATGGAAGGCCTTGGTTTACTTAACATAAAGTGCAGCAAATGTCATGGTGTTTAACTCTGCATTTCATATCCATGGGTATGAGAAAGCAGAAGGTATGGTTGTTGCCTGTGATGAGATTGCTTCCTCCTCTCTATGTGTAACCCCTCAGCCCTCCTTATTGGGGACGTGAGACGGGTGCCACGATGCACTCATGCGTACAATGCTACCTGACAGAAAGTAAAATAAGTTGCAATCTCATACCTGTCTCTTCTCTCTTATCCACCCCTCCATAATCCTCTAAGGAATATGTTACGACACCATTTTGCCAGCCCCTTTAAAATGTGCCAAGTTGTGTTAAGGGCTTTTCATTCACCATTGCATTCTAATCCTCGGAATGACCCTATGAGATAGGCATTATTACTTCTACTTTATAAATAAGGAGACTGTTAAAAGTACTATAAGTAGCCAAGATAAAGGCAAGGTTGGAGCCGGATTGTCCCAACCATCACACAACACACTATTTCCAAGTCATGCAGTGGCTTGGATCATAAATCCCATCCTATAAAGATATCAATAATAAGTATAATCCTTCTGCTAAATAACCTGAATTTAAATTGATTCTGATACCAACTAAGAGGTGTAACAATAGTTAATAAAAATAATTAAGAAAAAATTTAGTGGTACAGTACTGTTTGGGAGTGAATAGCGTCATTGAGCATGATGCCAAAATGTGCAAAAATTTTCATGAAGCATAACATTTACTCAGGTAAGGAAATGGAAATTATTTTATACATATAATCAATCTAAGCAAAAGAAAAGTT